>NW_020884873.1:15280863-15331026 GCF_003945725.1 Corapipo altera
CCGCCGCCGCTGCGGAGCCGCACGGGGCGGGAAATGGCCGCCAGGGCCCGGCCGCCTCATCCCCACGGCCTCGCTGTTTGCGGCGGGGCTGGGCCAGAGGCGCTGCGGTTCGGGCCAGTGCCGCCCTGTGAGGGCCCGCCCTGGGTGCGGGACCGCCCGGCGGGGATGGGGTGGCCACCTTGGCCGCAGGAGCGTGGGGCACCCTTCCCTCGGGCACAGCGGGGTCTCCCGTCGCGGGTTCGCCTGGTCCTGGCCCCCGCTGGCGCGGGGCTGCTTTTTGGGGTGAGGTTTTCGCAGCTCTTCCAGTAAGGAAGCGGTACTGAACTGAGGCGAATCTGGGGTGAGGGGTACTGGCTAGACCCCCAGCTTCAGGAGCATCCAGCGTCGAGGGGTGTGCTGCCCAGCTCCACTCAGTCCAGGCTCACATTAATCAGTGCATGTGTTCTTTGCAGCCTTTTCCGGGCCTCCTCACTGCTGTTCTGGGCACATCAGCCCAGGCCTCATCCCACAGCCCCAGACTGCATCTGATCCCTTGAGAAAGGGGCTGCTCTGCTTTCCTGTTCCTAATAGCCTCCATGGGTTTCTCCTCCATTTTTATGTATATATCTCCTCATTTGTTCTGCTTCAGATGACTTCCAATGAGATGGAGACACCAGTCTTCAAAAACCCTGTTCATCAGCCCTTTTGTATGTCTCCACATTTTTGATCTTGAGAAACAAATTCGGAATCCTCAATGGAAACATCAAGTTGGCTTTATTACACAGCTGTTGTCTGGTAGCACCAAGGACGATGCCTGCTCTAGGGTGAGGAACGCACAGGCAGCCTGTACCATCCTGAAAGTAGTCTGGAAGCCATGGCAACTTGATGGGGAACTAACCTGTGGATCATAACACAAATCTGCAGTTGGCTTTATTACAGGATGGGAATGTCACTCTTCCTGCAAACAATTTGGAGAAAAAGGAGGAAACTAAAAGTGGAGATGGTCATTGTGAGTCAATGCTCATAGGAGGAAGCCCTTCCTGAGTTCTCAAATCTCACCATGTGGAGCAAAGCCTGGGGACCAGTTAGATTATCTTGGTGTCCCGTATCCCCCGTGCATGCTACATCTGACAATCTTCATGAAATGATAGAGCCTTTGGTTTTGAGTGGCGGTTACAATACATGACTCCAGTCTTCCCTTACACCACTTTTTTTGTCATCCAAAAATAGTTTTCAAGGCCACATTAAAAGCTATTTTAAGTGGTATGTTTTGTGCTGAGGTGCCAGCTTGTCTCCTCCAGTGACAAGGGAAAATCTCTTTTTTCAAAATGATTACAAATCCCCACGGAATGGCAGGCACCCAGAGGACAATTACATGCAGCTTTTGTCTGCTCGCCCACCAAGGGTAAACACATATTTCATTCATCTTGACTGGATTTGATAAAATGAGCCAGACTGTCAAAAAACATTGAAGGAACATGTTCAGTCCACTCTTGGCTTGAAGAGAAGCTGAGATTCTTGTGACTGGGATGCTGCTCATAGAGAGAAAAGCAGCATTTCTGTGTTCGTCTTCCCTCTAATTTTGATGAGGGGTTCTAGATGAAGGGTACAGGCAAAGTTATTGCCTGTGAGGAGCTGCAGAAGGCTTCAACCTTCAGACAAGCTTGGAGTAAACAGTCTGGAGACAAATCTGTGTACACTGGGAGCACTCCTCTCACTGCGGTCTAGGTGTCTGTCTGACACTCCCCTTGAGAGATATCAAAGGAAGGAGTTGCTCTACAGTACCCAGCCTCCACTTTTCTCTTCACCTGCCCGTAACCCCATTTCCACCACCTCCTCCCACGCAGGTGCCAAAGCTGCTGCCATTTCTCCCTTACATCCTGCGTGCACATGGTCTGTGCTGCAGAGCAGCTCCTGGCAGAGCTGGCAGTGCCATAGGTATGTCCCTTGGCGAGGAATTTTTGGCTGGCTGTGGTCTGCAGCCTGCCAGAGGAGCAGCCAGGACCACTGCAGAGCACAGAGCACCCTCAGTTATGGTGCAGGTGAAAAGAGCTGAGGTACTGCTCCCTTCCTACCAGTGACCTGCAGCTGCCACTGCCATGGGCTGTGGCATTGTGTGCTTGCTGACATTACTGCCGGGCAACTATGTATTATTATTTCTCTAGCTCTTTCCTTTTCCTCTTAAAAAAAGGATTAATTAATTAATCTTCATGGTGTGTTTGGGGGATAGGTATTATTTCAATTTAACAGATGGGGTATGAGGCATTCCTGAAGTCACAAAAAAGCTTTTGAGCTGGGACCACAATCTTAATCCATTGATTTCCTTTCACACAACCCAGCTGCCTTTTAGGTATTTGTATGTGACATCTGAGACATACTAAAGAGACAGCTGACTCCTCTGTTAACCCTTCCACTGCTGCACAGCGCTCTTGCCAAAGGCCCCTACATGCTGTGATTTTATGGACAAGTTTGCAGAGTGCTCTGTATTTAACAGATCAGTGAGAGGAACTCTCAGAAATGTTATCCTACCAGAGTGCTCCCAGAAGCTGGAATGCAGAATTTATCCTTCCTGAACAGATTAATATCATTTTAGAGCAAAGCTGTGGGGTTTTTTCTCCCCTCAGAAAGACACCCTCTGAAGAGATTCCTTGAAGAAACATGTGCTGGTGCTCCCACTGGGCTGGAGATCAGGTGGCATTGGGATGCTGGGTATGAAACATCTATGGAAGTACAAAGGGCTGGGTCCCAGAACGTGCTCGGATTAAGCAGAGGCAATGACTCATGCAGGTTCTAAGGCACAGGCATGAAGAGAGGCACAAGCTCAGCTATTAGTCTTTGGCCTGAAGGCATAGAAATCATTAGGAGACAGTTCAAAGCAAAACTCTCCTCTCCACCACCACAACTGAACTGTTTCTTGCTGCTTCCATCATCTACACATGACGTCTCATCCTGCTGACCAGCTCCCTCTTGCCCTTGCAGCCTCACACAGCTTTGTCCCTGGCACCTTCACAGCGTATTTGGTCTCTCTGCTAAGCAGATCAGGGGAAGTTTAGCAGCTTGCCCAACCCAGCTCATTCCTGCTATTTCTATCCTGCCAGACAAACCTCCAGAGCCAAATGCTCTTCCTTCTCACAGCAGCGCACCCCCAGGTAATGAAGTTCCGCCAAGGTAAAGTTTCAGCCTGGACTTTGGTCCTGGTTTCACAGGAAGCGGCGATGGAGCTTTCCGTAGCAACGAGTGTGGGTAAATGTTTCTTCTTGCTTATCTCCAGCCAGCTCTTTGCTACAAAATGTTATTAACAGAAGCTGCCTTTTCTTGTCACCAATTAGCACACAGCCAAAAATACATAACCTAAGTCAACAAAATCCAAAGACCTTGTCACCTGACTCAAACCGTCTGCCGGAAGGATACCAGTCCCCAAGCAGAGGCAGGAGGCCAACATCAATATGTCACTGTGGCACAAGGGTGCTGGCAGCTGTCAGTCACTGGGTCAACACCCACGGTGCACCCAGTGTTTTCCCAGTGCCACCTCTTGCAATGAGGACATCTGGATCACCAAGAGCCACAAAGCACCTAAGCGCTGCAGCATGGTAGCAGCTGGGAATCAACCAGAGAGCTCAGAGCAAAACTTTCCTGACTTGTTTTCCTGCTTCCTTCAAACATCACTGCAGCACATTCATCATTGCTGTTTGCCTGCTCTGTGGTTCTGTGGGGTATCAGCGTGTACAGCAGTTGTGGCTTTTCAGGTGTAACAGTGCTGCTAAAGCAGGACGGCACCTGCAGTGCAGATGCAGTTACCTGCATGTGTGCAATTAGCATAAAAATGCCATCTGCCTGCGCTGCTTATGCCTGGGGGGATGGGAAATAAAGTAGGTCCTTCAGCACTTCTAATATGAAAGAGCATCCCACTATATCCCCAAAATGTATAATAACAGAAAACTGTGTGAGGAGCGTACCTGGGAGATGAAAGGTCTTTTGTTTTCCTGTTGAGACAGCAGGGCTCAAGATAGTGTGAGCCATGGGGGTGCCACGGGGACCTGTGGTACCTCCCTGCATGGGGACGCAGACCAGAAGGAAAAAACCCACATTGGCTCTCCACTACCCTCTGGGTGCCAGAAATCAAGAAGGGGGGAAATGTCTGGTATTTATTCCCCTCAGCTGCCTGTCATGAGTGAACCAGAGGTAGTTGAAGGCTGGAGTTCACATCAAAGGGCCAGCAATGGCAGCTGTTGATGCAGTCCTCTGGTAGCCTGGCTACATGTCCCTGGCTGTGTCTCTGAAGTACCTCATGGCCGTACCACCCTCTCCTCTCTCAGACACGAGTCTGTAGCAGCTGAGTGGCCATGACATTATTATTCAGCTTACAGGGGCACACAGACAAACAGACAGCATGAATCATTATTTACAACTGCTCATTTCCAAATAGGCTGGAGGCCGCACAGCTCGAGAAGGGCAAATGCCCCGCCAGAGGCAACGTTCATTCCTGGTGTAACAGGCAGATGGAGCAAAGGACAAAGCAAAACACCCACTGTTGTGGCTCCACATATCATACAAACAGAATGGGTGTTATCATGTAACTCCTGTTCATTTTCAGTGAAGCACCCTGTTTATTAGGGCCCTTTAGCTGCAACTCAATTTACTACATGGCTGATCTCTGGAGTTGAGGCTGATTTTTCCTCCCTAATGGGTTTGTTGGAAAGCATCTGAAAGTGCATTCTTATACACAAAATGCCAAACTAAGCTGGCCCTTAACAGGACTCAATAAGTGAGAGAAGCCATCTCACAGGGCAGAGAATAGCCTGCAGATATTTTCTGCAGCGATCTTGGTATCACCTTTCACTTCTGTGACTGATTCAGGGATAAAGAAAGGGTGTGTGGTTGAAGCTGGCCCACACCCTGATGTTTCCCAGCTGTTCAAGCCCTCCCTTGAGACATCCGCCATCTGTGCAAATTACAACAGCATGAATTACGCCTCGGGATCCAAGCCACAGAAGTGTTTCCAGGATTGCTCCAGCTTTTTGCTATTCCAAACATTTTGCAGGTCCCTCCTCTTTTTCTGCTGAAGTTTTAGCTCTTTGTGTCCTCCACACTCGTGGCATTTTCCAGTTCCATTCCTTATATTTTCCTTGGTCTCAGCTTCCAACTGAAATTTCCACGTGTCCAGTCGTACTTATTCAACTTTTCAGAGCACAGCACATCCATTATGGATGACTCCACCTGCTGGCTATCCAGCAGTTCGGCATTTGCATCGCAGGGGCTGTGAGGCACAGTACTACGTACTCATATAAACATGACCATAAAGTCGTGCACTCAGATTGTACGTTTGCTACAAATGACGACTGGTTTTCCTTTGTGCAGAAAAGTGCTCTGTGAATTTATGATAATATCATACCAATAAGCATTTTACCCTTTCACAATGTGATTTTTGTTGCTGATACAGCACAGATTTCAAATAAGATTTGAAAACATACTTTTTTTTTTTATATGATTTCTCCACTCTAAAAATAGTTACCGCCTCTTTGGCTTCAGATCCAATTTAGAAACGGCGATAAAGCACAATAAATACTCTACATATGAGGCGAAAGGGTATCTTCAAAGTAAGCCAACCCTCAGTTTGTAAGAGAATCCCCCCTAAAAGCTACATCTTCTTAAATACTAAGAGTTCAGATAAAATCCCGATGCGTGCACAAACACGGAGCCAGCTAGGTCAAGAGAACTGACTCTGTGAGAGCACGAAGAAATCCTTTGCTTGTGATTCAGTGTGACATTTAAGCACTTGCTTAACTTTAAGCATGAGAAATATCATTGTAATCAATGAGGTTATTGATGTGCTTCTGGACAAGGCAAGTTCCCCAGTGCCCGTGACTTGTGCACGAGGCCAGAGAGGCTCTGCAAGTGGCAGGCTGGGAAGCTGCCTACATCTGTCTCAGAACATGTCTGTCTGCCCTGCCAATTGCCAGTGCTCTCTTATCTCCAAGAAGATGAAATTATTTCAAATGCAATTTGTAGCCCCTCCATGAAAAAAAAATAGCTAATCCTCTCTCCCGGAATCATCCGAAGTCCAGACAACATATAATCCACTACAGGAAATATAAACGCCTAATGCAATTTTATAGGCAGCTGGAGGGTGCCAAGTTTGCTAGCCCACACAATAGGTTGCAGATTTCTCTGTGGAAAACAAAAAATTAACAGGAGAAGAAGAAAAAAAAGGCGAGGGGAGGAATGGACTATAGCTCTCCTCAGTGTTCCTCAAACCTTGGGAACTTCAGCTGTGGCTGCTGGCAAGAAGGGGCCGCTAATCCCGCAGTCTGTAGCAATCAGAAACACAGCCATATTTAGTCATGTTTTCCAGCCCCTTCTCCTATTCCTGCCTGCTGAACAGCCATTTGGAAGGTGATCAGGGCTACAGATTCAAACCAAAATGAAACATTACCAGCCCATGCAAAATTCAGAAGGGGATATCCACAGCCCTGCAAAGCTGATGATAAAACCACGGTGGAAACCCCTGCCTGGGTGACACTGGAGCTGGCCGGGGACACCAGCCCCATGCCGTAGGGTCTGGCTGACACAGAAATCAGCTGTATGACTCAGGATTACCATTGTTGTGCTGGCCCCACTCCCTCCAGACACTTGCTTCCCACTTTGTTAATACCACTTTTCTTCCTACAACTTGCACTCCGAGTTTAGGTGGTTTGGGTAACATGGGATAAGTACGGAAAGGGGAATTCACCATAGTCTCTCAAATAAGTGCTATAAATTCCAGCAATTTAGAACAGAAGGGAAAGCTGGAAGCAGTCTGAGTGCATTCTTCAGAAGTGAGAATGCACAGGTAGGGCAACCAAATAAATGTAATTGCGGTACCAGGTTATAACCGTGTCATTCTGGAGGAGTCACTTCAGTTTTATCTCCTGGAACCTGCTTATACTGATTTTTAAAGTCACAGTATATCTTTTTCTCCTCTTGTTATCCATTCTTCAGCCATCAGCCTGTTTGGGTGCCTCAGCTGTACAGCTCTTACCTCATACACTTACCAGATGCACTTTGTATTTGACTCCCACACTGAGTTTCCTCAGTTTGCAGTATGTATTTAGAAGTTAATTACAAAATCCATGTGACAGACTTTACGCTGGATAACATCTATGTTCTACTTCATGCAGACCTACATACATATGTCAGTTTATGCCCATATGTAAGCTTATCTATACACGTATGCTCACACACAAACACCCACGTGCACACACATACATGTAAGGGTTTAAGAAAGCCTCAGCACTGCTCTTTGCTCCTTCAGGAGCTGCTTCATGCATGCAGGCTGCTCATCCCTCACTGGTGCCTCTCCCTGAGCCTCCATCTCCTCCAGCTGCTTGACACAGTGCCAGGCGCTGGGTCTCAAGGGAGCCCCTGGGTTCCTGTGGTTAGAAGGTCGCTGGGGATTTGGGGGCACATTCTCGACTTGCACCCTCCTGTGCAGCTCCCTGCTGGCCTAGGCCAATGGGAACCCAAGCCTGGATGGGGGGGCAGGCAGGGGGTGTCTGTCCCCACTGCCACTCCCTCTCCAGCATCCCTGCATCTGCTCCAGCAGGCCAGCCCCTCGGGGTTGCTTCCCCCACTGCATCCCTCAGCCCTCTGTTTTTGTGGTTTGTCTTTTCATCCCCCTTACTGCAGCAGGAACTTTCCCTTGGGAGCCATTAGTAGGGGAAGGGAGATGAGGAGAAATGAGAGCCAGAGGTTCAGATTGTGAGCAGGATTGTACTCATCCCTCTGCTGCGAAAACCTCATTGAAGGCTCCGGAGCTACCAGGAGCGTTAGCCTACAAGGGCTCACTGCTCTGCCACAGGCTCAGCCCTCTTCTTCCCCAGAACCCACTGAGGTCTCTGCAGTGTGCCCAAAATCCCTGCTCGGGCTGCCTGTGACCATCCTGTGTCACTGAGCCCAGAGCTCTGCTAGCACAGACATCATGCCAGGTAATCCCTTCCATAAACTGCTCGAGCTCTAACTAAAACCATTCTTAAAGCAGTTTCCAGCTCCTCCACATCTGTGGGGTGGCCTCTCTAGAACTAACTTATAGCACAGCCCTCCATTTAATATAAAGCTATTTCCAAGCTGTTGCTTTGTTTTAAAGGACATCTCATGCTATCAGCTCTGTGCTGTGACAAAGTGCCAGCTTAGGTGTCAAGGCACCAAACCGGTCAGAAACAGGCCGAAAAAGAATTACCAGCTGAAATAAACTTCCCCCAAGTGCTTTAGCACTCACAGGCTACCTGAGAGGCGCGGGATCCCCGACCCTCAGACACAAGCCCCTGCTGCAGTGTGCAGCCAGTAATCACATTTCATCCTGGCACAGACAAATTCCTTTTGCACTTCCTCCCTGCCGCCAAGCGCAGCATGCTCGCCCCGGAGAGCGGATTATAATCAAGCTCAGCAGGGCTCATAATCAACACAGGTAAGTACACATCGCGTCTCGCTGTGCTTCGGAAATAAATAAGGCAGCCCCTTTCACCTGAAGTATCGTTGATAATTCATCTCCTTCCTCCAGTTTTTGACCCACGAGAAATTTCTTCAGCTGAAACCATTCTTCATTAGTTTTCAGAGATATCTAATTTTTAAATGCATCCCAGTCCATTAGCCACAGCTGGTATTCTCCATCTGCAATTTCCACGTTATCCTCTAAGGCTGTAATTTAGCAGTAGGACCCTACCAGATGCTCATGTCCCCAAATTTTACTCAACAGCTTCTGCATAAGCCTATGCCCAGCTGTGACAAGGGTGTGAGTACTTGCTAAAGACAGATTTATATTTTCATCACTGGTCTTTCTCCCATCAATGTTTATCTCTTTTTTTTTTTTTTCTTAAGAGGACAGAAGTTTAAATTGCAGAGCAGGATTTGCCACAAGCACTTCCTATTTTCTGTGAAATGTTGTGCTGTGACTGACTCTTTCATCAAAGGATTTGCTGGGTAGTTCAGAAAAGAGAGGAGAGGAGAAAAAAAGAAAGAAAAAAGTAGAAAAGATAGTAAATATTTTATCTATTCACTGCTCAACAGAACCAGAAAGCAGTAGCAACAAAGTCACATGAGAACTGTCACCATCCTGGTGCAGTAGCTGCTCAGGTTAGCAAGAAGGGTTGTGCCAGTTGCATCCAGGGAGAAAAAAACAGCAGCATCCAAAAGCTAAGCAGGTAAAGGGAACGAATAATGTCAGAACAAAATTTTTTTGTCTGGGCAACCCATCTCTGCTGCTTGGTTCACTCTACCTGGTGACTTGAACACGACGGGTGAGCCCTGCACCATTCCAGAGGTGGACACAGGGCTGGTAGACCTGGGAATAGGTGGCTGTGATCATCCCTGGCAAAGGTACTTGGGTGGTGGCAATCAAGCCTTTACCCTGAGCCTAAACAAGAGCCTAAGTGCCTTGTTTTTAGTGATGGTAGGGGGGTTACCTGCCCTCATAGTTGCAGGGTCCCTGTTGGGCAGGCAGAAGAGTTGCTGGGTGCAGGTTGAGGGTTCTCAGGGAGTCTCTGACCTATGCTGGAGGAAACTGAGTGCAGAAGGGAGCTGTTGGCTCTTCTGGCTGGCCCCGGGGTGGATGAAAATCCTACCAGCCCACTGTAGTTCACAGGGAGCGCTCTCTGCCCTGGTGGGATGGGGCTGTTCAGAGCTCAGCCTGAGCCCAGAGAAAGCACGTGAGCAGGGCGCAGGCCCAGCCCGTGGGGCTGTTGGTGCTGGGAGTGACCTGGCTGTGCTTTGCCTGGTACAGGGAATACCGGGAAACGTGGCTGAAGTCGTGTCACACCCTTTGCAGCGTTAGTGCCTGACACTGCGAGAGCCAGGCAGGAGGGTTTCCTGCCTCTGAAATACAGCTGCCCCAGAGACATCAGCACAGGGCTCAACTCCGTGCCCCAGCGAGCTGGGCTGTGGCCAAGAGCTGCACCATGGGCTCCCACCCAGGCACCTCTCACCCTTCTGCAGCACAGCCATGGCTCTGCCAGGGCCAGGAGGAGAGCGCTGGCATTTCCAGTCCCAGCTCTTCCTGCCTCGGTGCCTGCTGCGAGGTGTTTCCTTCCTCCACCCCAGTGGTCAGGAAAAGGCTTTGTTTGACAGGGGATAATGGAGCCAGCTGCCCGCAGCAGTGCTGCTGCCCACACACCGCTTGCCGATGGAGAAGCGGGTCTGGGGAGCCCCCTGCCAGCGTCGCTTGAGCGCCTCCCAGGACACGTTCCTTGCCTGCAAACACAGATTAACTTTCCTGGGAAACGAAGGAATCCAGCTCGTGCTTTTTGTTTGGAACGAATGTCCCATGACTGTTTATTTTAATCATCTTGCTGCTTTTAATAGTTCGCGGCAGAGTTGTGAGGCAGCCTCTCCTGCTGGGCAAACCATAGGTACTGCGGCTGTGGGAGCGTAGCTCTAGCTATGCTCTAGCTGTGCTCTAGCTGTGCTCTAGCTGTGCTCTAGCTATGCTCTGGCTCTAGCATAGCTCACAGAGGTGCCAGGGGAATGCAGAGGGAAGATTTTGGGGGACTGATCTGCCAGATCGTAGACAGCAGAGCAGGGAACAACTGCTCTGTCTGCCTAAGGGGCAAAGACCAGGCTTGGCTCATCCTCAGTGTCCCCCTAAAGCTACACCCTATGAGAGGAGGGCCAATCCTGCAGGCCATGCTGCACATGGTGCCAACATCCTCAGCCACTGGAGTGCCTGTGCGGATCCCATCCGTGTCCTGAGACTCGTGGGTGGCAGTGGGGAGTGTGCCCTGCAGCAGTCAGCCCCACAAATTCAGGTGCTGGGCCCCAGCCAGTCCTTTGGCTTTTCTGCTCAAGCAGCTCTGGTTTTCTTACCTTCTGCCCTGGGGAAGCGGCACAGACCAGTGACCTCTGAAGTAGGTAAGGTTTAGATTGCTGTAGATTTCCTCCTGTGCTGTAGAGATACTGGATGTTACCCTCCAGTGGAACAAGCCTGCTGGCTGGCTCTCCTCTGAACCAAACTCCTTGGCTGCAGTAGAGAGGGAGGCACTTCCCTTAGCAAAGGAAAGGGGGTGGGGTGCAGATAAACCCCCTTCAGCTTCACAACAAGGGTCCAAGTAAACATGGACAGCACAAACCTGGGATCTTTCTTTGTGTTGGGTGACACTGCAGTTGAAGTGTGGGTCTGTGCTGGAGCATAAGCCAAGTCCTTGAAGTTGCCTCCCAGAAACTTTCCAGGTGAGAGGGAAATGGTGAGCTGAGCTTCAAGCAGAAGCTGATCAAGAGGTTTATCTGTGCCTTACCCACAAGGGCACATCAGGGCAAGACAGCTGGGTGCCTCGTGCTTCTGAAAATGATGAGCTGGTGAGCTGTGCATCACACAATTACATCGACAGCAGAAAGGATCAAAAGCCTGCACAGCAAATTGGGCTGTGTGTTACCTCATTAAAACCTGTTTTGGCTGTGCCGATACCTCAGCTTCAAAGCCTACTGCAGTTCCTAGCGACAACATTAACACTCAGGCAAGCACAGAGCCTCATCTGAGTCTGGAGCCAGTCCCTCCTCCAGAGATGAGCTGCTTGCACCTGCACCGGCCACAGGGGAAGCTTTGGGAGGCAGAAACACAGTCTGAAAGAGCCAGTTCCAGCCCAGGATGGACTTGGCAGCACGGACATGGTGCATGCAGACCCCATATGTCCCTCACAGCCCCCAGTGGGGAAGTGCTGAGAAGGAAACGAAACAAGTTTTCAACACATGCCCACAGGCTGTGGGGCAGCCTGTGGAGGCTGCATCCGTCCAGCAACTTGCAAGGGTTGGAAGTTTTACCAGAGTCCTCTGTGGAGAACCCCAGGGACAGCCCAGGATTCAGGAAAGCCTTCCGGGAGGGAAGAGCCTGGCCTAGGTGGAAGGATGCTTCCCATTCTGCTACACTAGGAGAACTCAGTGCCAGGAGATTGGGGGAGGAAGAGTGAAAGGTGGGCTCAGCTCTGGTTTGATGCTGTTTCTTTATAAGGCAACACAGGGAGATGTTTCCCTGGATACAACGGGAATGAAGAGCAGAAAGTAAGTTTCTTTGATCACAGCTCCAATGGTTTGCCTTTTTTTTTTCCTCCTTTTCTTTTCTTCATCAAGTTGTCACTTCACTCACAAAGCTGGGTAGGCTGCCCTACAAGGCCAGCTGCTCAGCACATCTCTTGGCTGTACGGTTCAGCACCTCCCCTCTCATGGCTGGTACCACCACTCTCTGCCACTAGTACTTCATGCCTAGGGAGACTTTTTCTGGCCACGGAGCCCTGCTTCAGCCTCAGTCTTACATGAGGTCAGGGATTTGAATGATGGCTCCTCTCCTAAGAAGGAGCCTAAGCAAGCAATACATTTATCCAGGGTGATACACCCTGCCACAACACCCACTTCCATGAGATTCCACACAATTTCCATCAGAAGCCAATTAGGGCTGCAGTGAATTAAGCCATCCACAGTATAATTCCAGCTTAATTAGCAGCAAGCAACCACATTATGAGTAACACAGCATTGTGAGGCCAACCACTCCATCATCATCAGTTCTCCACTTCCTCCCTCATTCTTCCTTAGGGCTTGAGTGCTGAGCAATAGTGAAACCTCCAAGGCAGACCTCTCCTGCAGGGCATGTGTGCACCAGGCAGCACCGAGTCCCACAGATCTCTGCTGCCTGCACGTGCCCTCAGCCGCTGGAGGTGAGTGGAGAAGGCAGCCTGGCCTGCCTAAAATGCTCCTCATGCACAACCAAGCCATCGCCCAGTCCAAAAGGTGACTGTACTTTTGCCTAATTGACTTCTAAGTGTCCTCTGCAGGTTTTACCCAAATTGAAAGTCTTGGCGAGGAAGGCTGCCCTAGCACAGGGAGCCAGCTTGAGAAAGAGACTCCAGCACCTCTTCTCTCGTGTGCCAGACCATCATTCCTCAAGACATTTCACATTTTTCTTTTCCTCTTGCTGCGTGGCCACTCAGCTGTTTGTTTTGCTCAGCCACACTGGCTCAAAATGGTAGCAAGGATGGAAGAGTCACAAATTTGGGACAGAAGGGTTTTTTGGTTTTTGGTTTTTTTCTAACCTTTTCCTTCTGCTTTCACTCCCTCTGCTAGAGCATTGGGAAAAGGCAAAATTAAGTCCAAAAAGACAGCATGCAGTTATCTACAAGCATCAACTATCTGTCCTGAAACTGGAAACACTGTCTCCAGCTGCACTTGAAGACAAGGTTTAAAACTACATGCCCCCAGCAAAGTTCAGATCTCAGCTCTTCAGGGAAAGCAACACAGCTGGGATCTTGCCAGCAGGGTGGTGACAAAGCATCTCCAGAACAGGCTGAGCTGCCTGATTTCTAGTTGGGCTGCAGCAGCCTACATTTTATTTTCAGATCACTCAAACCACTGTCCTGAGAACTCCCTCACCACACAGGCAGGGCAGGCTGCACATTTCCAGCATAGCTCTCCCACTCCAGTGCCTGTCACCGAGGAGTCCCACTCCACAGCCATTGCATCTGCACCCTCATTCTCTGTTTACATTAAGTGGTACTTGATTTCAGTTTGTGAGAGAAATGGAAGAGGGCTAAATCCTAAACCCGTCAGGTTTAAGTTCCTGCTGTGCCCAGGAACCCAGAAGGAACTGGCTCTAATAGCCACTGCTCTTGCTCTGCCCTGGGGCAAGCTATAGCAGGAATAAGCTCAGCTGCTCTCCACAGGGGAAGGCTCTTGGCAGCAGGATGATGCTGCAGGTTTAGCGATTTACCTTCATTTCCCAGAGGCTGCAAGGGGCTGGTGGCTCTGTCTCTCAGCTGCACTGGCCCCATGAGGGCCACACTGTAACCTGCATCAGTGTATTTTCTGGTTTTTTTAGCCAGATTTATTACATTTAATGATCTGGTTTGCAGATCCTTTCTGCTAGCAGAACTGCCTGGTGCAGGGATAGGAATGTTTGAAATCAACATCATCACTTGCATTTCCTCAAACTATCTCTATGCCCTCCCTCTCATTCAGGCACTTCCAGCACTGGTTGGGATCAGCCCTGAGGCTGGAAGGTGCAGACAACAGAGCTCCAGCACCAACTTCCAGGAACTATTTTCTTGTAGGGCCCACAGATCAGGTCCCAGCTCAATATCTTTTGCACTATTATTACAGCCTTTGTAACCACTCACCTACTCATATTGTTCCCAAAATCCCGGGAAAAACTCTATGAAGCACTTAGCAGCTCTGGAAATCTACAGAAGAGCAACTAACCTGGAGCCACAAGAACTTCCTAGCTCAAGGTTGCACTCTGCAAAGTGGTAAATGTTGTAGGAGGCGAATTTTGTCCCTTCCATGAGGATGCACAAAGAGGTGCTAAGTTGAAGGAAAATACTGTGCCAGTGGAAATAAAAAAGACACGACTCATTTTGCACAGGAGAGAGCAGCAGCAAAGGACCGGCTCACGCATCACAGTGCAAAGGACACAAAAAGCAGCCTGAGCTTAAAAGGGTCAGCACCCTGTCAGCACGCAGGTTCTACTCTGTACCACATCAGTGCCTGGCCAGCAGTGTCATTTCAAGTTGATCCTATGATGGGAAGGCAATTTTAATGCAATTTAAAGGGCACACTGGTCACAGAGATACCCTGCAAGTTCCTGGTAAACACTTCAGAAAAAGATTGAAGTAGCTGAACCAGTAACCTCCCCGATGACAGTAAGTCCAGTCCTGTTTTTAACAGTGTATGTGCAGGACATCAGCACAGCAGTGCCTGTATTCCACACGCCATGAACCCTCTCCAGCCCTTCATGCCTTAATCCCTATCAAAGCTTTCAAAAGCTGTAGCTCATGTAACACAACTTCAAAAGTAGCTCATGCTTACACTGACCCCTTAATGGGACTGCACCCACTCATGCAGCAGTGTGTGGTGAATCTTCATGCCTCTTCCTGGCTGCACCCCCTCTTGGATTTTTTAACTTCTACTTACACTTATATTTCTTAATGAGAAGACTTTTTTTCCCCTCCCAACATTTGCTTAGACAGAAATCCCACCCTTTGGGAGCATCAGACACATGTGCTCCCCTGGGAAGGAGTTTACTGTAAGCTGCACCCTCCCTGCTCCTTGTTTGCCAGCACTGACCTTGGCAGCAGCACTTGCTGGCTGCACCAAGCCCTTCATGGTGAGTGCCAGCACTTCCTTCCCCATCACTGCCTGACCCAGCCCTGACCACAACTTGTAACTCAGACTTTCTCATCAAGGTTTAAATCTCTGCCAACACAGGGAAGGGACAAAGAGTTAGGAGGTGCTGGTGTCGCACACCAGCTTTTCATGCTGTGGCTGTAGGACCAGAATACACCTGTGGCACTTCAATGAGCCAGAAAGACCAGAACACCAGCACATTCTTCTTCACATTTCTTCTCAATTTCTAGCAAAAATGCAACAAAAAGGAGGTTTTCTGGGGACAAGCTCAAAGATGAGTGAAAGGCAGTTTTGCCAATCCATTCATTAAAATAGACTTCTAGACATATCTACTGCCTCCTCCATTATCCTTACCTTCCAGCGACTCCAGAGATTGGAAATAGGAGCAAAGCAGAGTCTGTTTGCATGTTGTTAGTTACAGACTCAGAAATACCATCTTCAGGCCAAGAACAGAGCTGGCTCAGCTCAAATTCACAGCCTTGTGTTTTGAACTGGTAACTCTCAGAAAGCGCACGAACAAGGTGCATCATCTCCTCCAAAATGCCCCGTGCTGGGCACTGCCAGCTGCCCTGGTGGTACACCCAGGGTGCTGTAACAGCCCAGTTCAGCTACAGAAGGTCACTCGGTGTCAGGGGAGGTCTGCAGTGCTGTGACAGGACAGGCCAACGCTCCGACACCAGACACCACCTCCGGAGGTGACACACGTGGTTGTCACCACACCCAGGAAAGGAGGGAAGGGCAACACACGCACAATGACTGCAGCACATGGATAATCTTTATTGGTAACATCAGTGGAGCACCAGTAAACCATTACTGACTGTAGTGGTGACACACAGCTGAGGCACATGCTAAGGCACTTTTATTATATAAAAAAATTTTAAATTCTTCTGTGACAGCAATTGGGACACGAGGCTCCCGCATTAGAGAGCTTCAGGCATACAGTATGGTGCTTCATATTTAATTATTTTTACTTTGCTCATAAGTAGGTCTAAATGCAGCATATACAATATGGTTAAGAATACAGGTAAATCCAGCAACCAGTGTACGGTGTAGAAAAGTAAAGACTATCTATATATAACCATGGTCCCGAGAGAAAGGCAGTGATAAAGACCTTTATTTTTTTTCTTAATTACTTATTACAAGAGATACAAAGGCCTTACATATATCTGTGCAGATTAAAGGGTTTTTAATATACTCTTAGTCAATGGTGCACAATAACTAATCCCAACCCCTGGTTACAGAGCAGGTGCAAGAGGCTTGGACATGTCAATAAGAGGAATTTCCCTCCCCTTATCCCCACCCTCTGCCCACTACCCTATTAAATTCCTCTAGATTCTATTACCATTAAATATATTTGGTCCCCCAGAGATTCTCGGACAAGCACAAGGACATTGTTCTGCTTCCCCAGCCTGTCATTAACTACTGGTCCACACTCAGATGGAACCGCTCAGAGGCAGAGACACTAACAGGACATCATTGCACTTTAGAGATCTGTCCAGACAGGAAAAATAAGAAGAGGGAAAAATGACGAAAAAATAAAAAGGAAAAAAACAAAGGAGAAAAAAAAGAAAAAAAAAAAAAGAAGAAAAGACAACTTTGGCAAGTCCTCCAGGTAACTGGTCCTGAGAGGAGCTTCCCTCTTCACCCCTCCCTGGAAACACGTGAAAGTAGAAAGGGCAAATTGCCATGGCCAAAGCACACCGTTTTCCTGAAACTGCTCCCAAACCATGTGGGTGGGCAGATTAAAAGAGGCAGAAGTCTGAGGTCACTGAACATGATTGCCGAAAGCAAACAAAGAGGGAGGGGAAAAAATACAGGAAGGAGCTTCCCTGCAGCTAGAATTGAAGACAAAAGGAGATTTACAGCAAAAATAATCTTTCCCTAAGCCCACTCCCTCCAAACTGTGTAAGGATGTACCAGCAGACATGGCACAGACAGTTCTACAGGCCTTTGTAGTAGCCAAACTGCTGGTCAGATTTCAGAACCCTGACTCTTTGGCATTAAATACAAAGAGGATTAGAAACTGGAAAGAGGAGAAAACTAGGAACACAGATGCCTGATGGCTCCAGATACACAAATCTGGGTTTGCTCTGCAGATCCCCAGCCAATTTAGGAGAGGGTTTGCCAAAAGTCCAATGGAAGAGGGGAGGGGGGTTGAATGGGTCACTCCCTCACGTGTAACCTGGGTCAAATGGGAGGACTTATTCAGTAGCTTTGGCTTCACCAGCATCTGCCTTGCCGTCCACTTCCTCATCGGAGCACTCTCCCGCACCCTTCCTGACAATACGACGAGTCACGACAAATGGCAGGTCCCCGCGCCTGGGGAAGGACAGACAGCATGTCAGCAACACAAGGCTTCACTGAACTCACCACACAGGGCAGCCTCTGGGTAGAGGTAAGGAAGCACCTGCCATGCTGTTTGCTGCGGGCAGCTGCCACCGGGAGCAGCTGCAGCAAGACTTCGCTGGACTGGCTGCCAAGGTATGGCCCAAAATGCTCTGCCTTACCTGAGTTTGCTCTTCAGGGAGCTGACTTCTCTATTCATTGCATCAGCTGTTTCAGTGGCATCCTCCAGCTCACGCTGGAGCTTCCTACGGGATGCATTGGCTCGCTGGGCCTCCTCTTCTGCTTCCTCAAGCTGGCGTTTCAGCTGCTTCAAGCGCATGTTTGCCTTGTCCGCCTGAGTGTGTACAGAGGAAAAAAAAATAAGAAATCATTGTTTCTCCAGAGTTACAGCACAGTAGATAAAGCAGCAAAAAGCAGAGTCTCCAAAGTCCTCTCTTCCCTTTCTGAAGGGAGCTGCCTAGGACTTGAGAGGTCTTTTCCTTAAAAGCATTACATTTTCATCTGTCTCATCTTGCAATTATTACAGTGACAGAAAAGAAGAGAAATCCATAGGATGGGTTAATGCTAGACCTCTGTTACACCCAGACAATGCCTCAGTCATAGCAGGGAAATCCTTCCCCCATGCTGCAGGTCACTATACCCACCTGATCTTTGAATTGCTCAGCATTACGCCTCTCATCATCCACCTGCAGCAAGATATCTTTCAGCTTCTTCTCGGCACGGCGCACTTGCTTGCTGGCAGCCTGGCGCTCCCTACACACAAACACAGGGATGCTCAGATAACACTGCTCATTGCCCCCAACAAATGACCTGACTTTGACAAATTAGAAACAAGAAGACAGGAAAACCTTCCATAATTCAGGAAAAAAGGGGATGGGAAGCAATGTTTCTCAGAAATGACCAAAAGACACTGATGTCACACAGATATGAGCCTTCCTGAAGCTACAGAGGGGCAGCAAGTGTATCATAGCTGCAGTTTTAGGAGTGGTTAGGTCCAGAACAAGCTGTAAGTCTCTACTGTGAAAAACAAGGAAGGTTTGCCAAGATCTTATTTCTATACTACCCAGTATACCTAGGATGAAGCTCTCACTCAGACAAATCAAAATTTTTTCAAAAGAGCCTAAAATTCCAGAATGCGTGGAAGCTTGTAAAACAGAGTTTCTACTAGAACATACTTTGTCTCCATGTCCAACTGCTCTTCCAGCTGCGCTATCTTTGCTTCCAAGGCTGTGATGGTAGCCTTGTACTTGGACTTCACGGCACTCTCCATCTCCTGCAGTTTCAGCTTGAGCTCCTTGTTCTGGCGCTCCATCTGCTGGCGAGCGTTCTCGTTCTTCTGCGCGTTGCTGCGCTCGGCGTTCAGGTCGGCGTTCATCTGATCGATCTGCAGAGAGAGGTAAAGGACTCAGCACAGCCAGTGCTCCAGCCTGAAAGGCTGATTTATTTCTCAGACTTGCAAAGAAAAAGAACCCTCAGGGTGAGCTGAATACTTGGAATAACTGATGCAGAGGGAGCTGTCTGCAGGCAGAGCACTTCTAAAAGTATCTTAGTTTACTCAGATTTTCAAAATAATTCCTTGAATAACAGGTTTATCAACCTCCTCTTAGGGCTAACTAAACTTGCCAATCACGTACACTACTCTCTGGAGTGAAGACCATGGTCTCACACTTCAGTCTTTGAATTACAAAAATCCTGAAGCAAGTGGATCCAATACATGTGCTTTACTAATTTATCATTTATTTGCTGTCTGTCTACTTCCACTACAAAGAAGCAGCTTAAAAATACTGACTTGCAACAGTGAAAGGGCAAGAACTCTGTCTACTTCCAAGCCAGGGCTCTGGCTCTCCTCTATCAGAGCAAATGAGCCACTTGGAAAACCATCAGCCTCCTTGGCTTTGGAGCACTAAGAAAACAACGTGCTTGACTCTTAAAGTTGGGCAGACAAAATATGGCAGCGAACAGGCAGATTAAGATCATGGTTTCTATAGCAGCCTAACAAATTTCATATGGTTAGTCCATTTGAAATAGCATAGAACTGGCAGAAAAGCAATTTTCCAAACACATTGTGGCATTGTTCAGCATGTCAAGCTGGAGCAACATGCAACGGATCCTCTTTCTCAATACCCCTTAGTAGAGAAAAAAGGGACTGGGAGGGGTTTTTTGGGTGGGGTTTGTTTGGTTGGTTTGCTGTTTTTTTCTTTTAAATAAACTTCGGAGATTATTCCAGATACCTAATGATTTAACATTATCAAAACATCAGTTTTGATAATGTTTGAGTTAACATCAGTTTTGGCTGCTATTTTCTGTATCATGGTTTTCAGCAGTTTCATCTTGCTCACACCTCTGGATTTCTGAGGGCCTGTACTGTACAAAAAGCAGCAGCTGGCATTACTCTGAGTGTTTGACAATTTACACAGACTGGATAACCCCTACTGGCATGGTGCAGCCTGAACAGGTACCTGAAGATTTGCCTTCTTGAGCCGGTCATTGATTATCTCTGTGTTGCCCTGTTCTTCTTCTAACTCCTCCTCCAGCTGAGCTATCCGTGCCTCCAGGCGTCTCTTCTCCTCCATGGCCAGTGCACTATAGGACACAGAATCACGAAAGCATTAAAGCAGCACTGATGGCATCAATGCCTTGGGGAAAATTCACCACTTGTATACAAAATAAGCTCAGTCTTTCCAGAGCAGAGAGGATAGAGTGTGTGCTGCAGTCTACACAAAAATAACAGCCTGCAAAGTATTTTCTCAAAGCAGCTCCTCCTCCTTTAAATGGGGAACATTACTCACCCTTTACCGCTGTTGTTGGCAATCTCATCAGCCAGCTCATCCCTTTCTTGCTGGGCCTGGCGCTTGGCACGCTCAGCAGCTGCAAGTTCCTGGAATGGAAATGAGACAGTCAGTGATCCAATAGGAAGCTACCAATTAATGCAGCATAGGAAAAAGTAGTTACTGGTAATGGCTGGTATGGTCTCTAGCAAGATCCAAAGTTAATTATATGACACAGTCTGTCCCTTCTCCACCCCACGGCTTCCTTTGCTTTGCACACTCAAACCACAGCTGTCAGGAAAGGGCCAAATTCTGCATTTTTAAGTGGACCTCATATTTGAGCAGAGCAAAAAGCACAGAAGAAAGGAAATAAAACATGAGCTTAGACCACTACATATACTTCTTGGCCAAAGAAAACAAACCAACCCTTGACTTGCATGCATATTCCATTACCTCCTGCAACTGGATCATCTCTGCCTCCATGCTCTTCAGTTTCTTCTCATTTTCTTTGGCCTGTGCCAGGATCTCTTCTCTGGAAGTACGTGTGTCCTCCAGTTCCCGCATGTAATCCTTCATTTGTGCCTGAAAAGGGAGAACAGAAATGGATGAATTTTAGAGCATTCACATTAACAACTTGGGTTTATTTGTCTTATGGGAAACACGGATGGAAAACGGAAATACAGATTCATTGCTCTTCAGCCACCAAAAAGGTTGCTGTAAAAACAAAAGGAATCATACTTTTCACTTTTCATGGGTAACAAGGATAAATATAAATGGAAGCAAACAGGACTGCTTATTTGCAGGGAAAAAAGTTTTCTCAGATAAAGAGAGGAAGGGAGGGTACAGGACGCTTTCTAGCGAAGCAATGGAATGGCCATTTTAGGGAGGATTTAGGGTTCTCTCTAGCAACAGATCAAGAACTGCCTGCAGAAATTAAAAAAAGCACAACAAAACTGTCTTGGGGCAGGTTCTAAATGTTATTTATAGTCTTCTAGCTTTGCAGCTCTGTAATCCTTTCCAAAAACACTGACCTGAGGCAAGCACTAGAATGCACTTTGCCTACAGCTTGTCTCCCAGGGAGTTAAACAGGCAGATTGGGATTAGAAGGATGTTTGAAATGCCAATAAATATTTTGTGGTAAATTGCTACAAGGTTCTGCTGTTCTTGTGACACTGATGCATGGTTCTCATGAGGTGAAACCCTGTATCCTGTTTCCCCAGGTAAATGCTCTACGCTGACAGTTAAAGCCGTTGCAGTGTCTCACCTGCAGTTTGCGGAGCTGCTTGATGGCTTCTTCACGATTCTTGTTAGCAGTGTCTATGTGGCTTTCCAAGTCCTTCAGGTCCAGCTCTAACTTCTTCCTGGCAGCCACAGCCATGGATCGCTGTTTTCGTTCATCTTCCAATTCCGCCTCCATCTCCCGAACCTGTGTGAAGAAACACAGGCATCAGCATTTCAGCTCCTTCATTTCCCAACACCCACTTTTCACATCCCCCTTTCAAACGCTACATAAGTGCAAGCATGTGACTTGTCTTCATTCTTCCTGGCAGGGGGATGGGGCTAACATTCCTCACTAATAAAGCCTCACGGGTTCCTTTGATAGACAAAGGCTGTTTCAACAATCACACACACAAGGGAGAAAGTCTCTCACAGCTTTGCAGTGCTGCCTGGAGTGTTACCACTAACAACACTCTGGATTGGCACTGTCTGTCTAATCATCTTTGGACACAAGTGCTTTTATGTACAGAACACTTTCAGGATTTACAGAGCAATTTTTACCTGTCTGATCAGCTGTTTCTTCTTCTCTTCATTCTGTTCATCACGTCCCTGGAGGTCCCGGTCAAACTGTGCCTTCATAGCCTGTTGGTTCACTTCTAGCCGCAGTTTGGCATCCTCTGTGGCCTGCAGTTCATCCTCCAGCTCTTCCAGCTGTGTCTTCATCTCCTCCACCTGCTGCTCCAGGGCTCTCTTAGCTTTCTCCAGCTCGTGGACCTACAGCATAGTACCACACATGAGGCTTCCTCAAAGAGTGCAGACAATTTAAGCTACCCTAACAGCAAAAAAGACTAAGAACAGCCACCCACATCACACAGAATACCAGAACACTGTATCTGTCCCTTGTATTAAGGCAGATGCGAGCTGCCAGTCTGAATCACAATTACTGTTAGTTCTGGTCATGTATATGTGGTGGTGGGGAGAAAGAGAAAAGCATCTGTCAGCCCAGTCCTGACTTACTGCAGACTTATCAGAGCCAGACAACTCTGGTTCTGAAAGAATTCAAGAAAATACTTCTTGGTCTCTGATTTTGCTCTTTTCCTTCCATACACATAAGGTTTTTTTGTCTGGAAATATTGGGGTTAATGTCTTCCACTGCCTGGCTAATCACTGTATTTTACTTATTAGGATCACAGCATAAGGATATCTGCACAAGGATATCAGTTAATTTTCAGTTTGTCAGTACCTCATTTGGGCCATTTCCAGGCTCTTCCAACCCATTTTTCCCACTTATTAATGTAACACAAACATAACACTCACAAACTCACAATGTATCCGGTATTCTCTACAACATCCCTCTGTGTTACCACGAGCATAAGCTTTTTACAGTAGTAAAGTAACAGTATCACCTGTGTGACATTTCCTGCCCAAATGAATTTAGCTTCATACTTACACTTTTCCCAACATCATCCTTTGAACTCATCAGATCTTCCATCTCTGCGCGGAACTGCTTATTGACTCGCTCCAGCTCAGCCTTCTGCTCTATGGCTTCTTCCAGGGCTCTGGCCAAGGAGAGGGCCTTAGTCTCCTTCTCACGGGCTTCTGCCTCAGCGCGGTCCCGTTCTTCTGCATACTTGGCAGAGATGGTCTTCTCCTCAGCCAACAGCTACAAGAGCACAGCATCAGTATTCTGAGAAATTACTGATAATTTTCTAACAAGGTAAACATGCATCTTTTCATCAGAGCCTTCTTAATAGTCTTCTTCTACAGATAGAAGGAATCAAGAAAATACAGCTTCACAGAATGAGGCATGGACCCCTTCTTTAACAACTGTGATGACCCCAAGTAAACAACTCCTGATTCCCTAGGCCTCCAACCTATTATTTCCAACTTTCTCTCAGAGATGATCTGCAAACAGTGCTTCAAACTCAATCTTGGTTTTGATATAAATGTTATCCCTTTGGGAAAAGGAACGTTACTAAGCTTCCTATGCATAGAACAGAATTGATTTACTTCTATTAAAGCTTGTTTCTCCACTCTACATACTCTGCCTTAGTTCAGAAAGAAATAAGCATTCTCCAAGCAGTATTGCTTAAATATTTTTAAAGCAGACCTGTCACTAAGATGCACCTACTGAATAACCAGTGACTGAAGCCATACCTGATCAAACTTCTTCTGCTTCTTCTCTAGGTTGGAAACGATCTGCCGCTGATGATCCAAGTCCACAGCGAGGTCATCCAGCTCTTGCTGCAGGCGGGTTTTTGTTTTTTCCAACTTGTCATATGCAGCTGTCTTCTCGTCATAACGCTGGCTCAAGCCCTCCAAGTCCTTCTGCAGCTTCTTCCTGGCTTCCTCTGCTGACTCAAGGCAGCCCAGACCATCATCCATCTTCTTCTTTGCATCTATTGCCTAAAGGACAAAGATTGTTCATGAAGCCACGCCACGAGTAACGCTATGTGCAGTTTACTGTCACCAGAAGTTTAGGATATAAGTCTGCTTATTTCTGAAGGTACTACTACTCCCTCACATAATACTGTATGATTGAATGCCCAAAGGAGTTTCTGGAGAGAAATCTACAACCAATTCATATGATTATCATCAGAGATCTTCTCGTCTCTTCTTTCACCCAAATCAGCAGGATCACCCTTTCCCAGGAAAGGTTGTGTTATTAGAAGCCAAGTCTGCATTTAGATTTTACTTCCCTCAAGACAGACCTGCACTTATGCTTCTTCTCAAAAATCACTGGTTTATGGGACTCTGTACCTGTTGCTGAAGAATAGAGATCTGTTTCTCCAGGTTTCTCTTTGCCTCCTCTTCTTCTTCCAGCTGCTCCTTGAAAGCATTCTTCTCATCCTCCATTTGCTTCAGCTTAGTGCTGAGACTCAGTTTTAGGCGAGTCTCCTCCTGCAGCAGCTCCTATAAAGCAAACACACCAGTGGAATTCAGCACCACTCCTCGGCTTTAAAGGCTCACAATCCTCATCCACTCTCTCCAGAATGAGTACTTCTGAAGTTGAGTTTAAGTATGCAACTTAATTCACAGATAAGACAACCGAAGGCAGAATTTAAATAATTGTCTTCCAGTGATATAGTATAGAAATAAAATATTCAGAAGGGTCTTGTTTTCTCCTACGGTCAAATCATTAAAGTATACTCATAACCACACAAGCCTTTCCACAGTCCTTTCTCAAGTCCCCCAAGTAGCACACAAAGTATTAAAACCTTTCCCAACAATAGCAAACCTGTACTCTGCTATGTGTCTTTCTCATATTCCATTACCAAAGGAACAGACAACAGGCCAAAATGCTCTAGCATGGTCAAAACCAACACTGGTATTAGCAGAAGTGTACAGCACTGGTCATTTACCAGCTTAGGGCACAACAACATTGACTGACTTATGCTGCCAGTGCTTGAGCTGAATGATCTGTAGAGACTGACCAATCTTTAAACTAGTGCAGAATTTTTATATTGTGCCCTATCTTTTGAGCCTGTTTTTTAAAAAAGAGTAGTAAGTAGACAGAACATCAAGGACTGTTCGAGGTCACTTAGTATCTGAGGTTTGATGCTCCTCCTTTCCCTTCCAACCTGCTTAGTACTCCATGCTTTACTGAAAGTGTCACACTCTACTAACTGTAAATGGCTGCTTCAATCCCAAAGTCTAAGGATGATTTATTTCCAGAAAAAATACCAAGTTATTTGAATCTATCACTTCCCCAACATCCACGGAGAATTAAAAAAAATTCTGCTTGACAAATTTACTGGAAATCACACACATATGCAGACACAAAAAACCCTGTCAAATACTTGACTATGAAGATCTCAAACAAGAACCTAGCATTCCAGTCAGTTCTAGCACTAAAGAGCTCTCAGGCAGAAAGGTGACAGAGGAGGACTTCTAAATCCAAGATGGGGAAAAGTCACATATGTTGCATATACTGAGGAAGCAGAAGGAAGATAAACAGTTTGTTTCTGTACGAATGCTCCTAATACCACGTAATATAACCCCTAAGCAAAAAAAATCCAGACTCAAAGCTTTGAATTGCTGTATATCCAGTACTTAATGGTGTCCAGAGTGATTTCTCACTTTAACAATTTGTAATGGACACTGGTTGCACCACACATAGTTGCCTTGGGTTTCCAAAGCTCTCACCTGTGTATCCTGAAGCTGTGATTCCAGAGCAGAGAAATCTTTTGCTAATTTGATTGATTTGCTGTCAGATTGGTTCAGAAGACCTGTGACATTGTCCAACTCAACCTGAAGGAGAGATCAGAGTATCAGTTACTGAATGCATCAGCAAAAACAAAGACAGGAACGGGTGAGCAGCTACGAGACCCAAAAGTGAAAACTGAGGCACCTCTGAACAGTAAGGCATGTGTATATAATCTCTCAAGGAATGAATACATAATTTCCAAAATCCCAGGAATTAAATATGAGAAGTTGAAAAGAGAACTTTACTTGAGATCACCTCTGTTGCAAAAGCCTTCTGGTTTTGGTTGTTTTGCGTTTTTATAAGGCCTATATGGGATTTTAGACAGCCTGGTAAGCAATTGTAAAAGCTTATATGTAACTAACTCTCTTCTATTTTAACTGCTTCAGGATTGTATCTAGAGTCTCAAAATTACATTTTCACACTCCAAAAGATAGTGCATACACTGCAATGCTCAACTTTTAACGACAACTCTCCACAAAGGAGAAGGCCAAAGACAACATTTTATGTGACTCAAAGGGATTTGTTGTTCCTTTGAAAAAATGAGGAGAAACCCTAAGTTTCCACATCACCCTTGAGCCACTCCTCAACACCATCAACCACATTACAAAGCTTCAAGACACTTTCTTCCAGGTGAGTTGCACGATCACCAGTGTGTCTGTGCCACTCTAGGTCCCCAAGCAGCTGAATGCTCACAGAACTGTGCTGTGCAAACCACTGCACGCTGAAGGGGTGCAGACATGCTGACTCTTTCAGGCTTACGAAACTCAAATGGCAACTGGTTATTTCACCTTCTCAGGGCTGCTCAAGGTAAGTGACATCAATCCAAATATCCTGGTCTGGCAATGAGTTAAGGAATTTGCACAGTCCTTGGGAAGCAAACTGTGGATTTGCTTTTTGTAGGAACCTTATCCTCAGGAGGAACAAGATTTGTCAAATAGTTACGAGGAGGTACCACCCTACAATCTTTTCTCTCCAGCCCTGGGCTGAAGATAAGGAAAACCCAAGCCACTCACCTGCAGTTTGTTAACCCTCTCAGCCAGTTCAGTCTTCACTCTTTCGCCTTCTGTGAATTTCACCTGCAGTTCCTGGAGCTGAGCATCGACCTTTTTCCGCTTGTGCTCAGCATCCCCTTTGCCCTGCAGAAGAGCCTTCACCTCATTGGACAGTTCAACCTTCTCACTTTCCAGAGCTTGTTTTGCTTTTTCAAGATTTGCTTTCACCTGAAGAGGAAAACAAAAAGCAGCAAAACCCCTCAGACTTTAGATATGGCCACTGAGTACATGTTTTTTCCAACAAGCAAGCTAATGTTCAATGTTTAGCAGCTAATTTGTAGACTGCTTATTCAGAAAAAACAATTTGAACTGCCTGCTATTGATAAGTAGGAAACAATCTAATACTCAGAGAAGACAACAATACAGAACAAAGTCTTGCACCATCAGATTTCCTAATTAAAGGTGGTACAAGTCAACAAGTGCTAGCAGTGAAAAGAATGTCTTGGCTGTGCAGTATAACATGCCTGACGGTGTAAAAAAGAATGAACGAAACTATTTAGAACAGCTTTATATATGCTTCATAGCAAAAAATGATCTACCAAGGGAAGAATACATGTATCAGAGGCCTAGTATCATGAACACTTCATGCTCTTCTGCAGCTCTCATTTCAGAGAGGTTGACTGCTTTGGCCTTGTGTTTTCTGTTTCACATACCCGTTTGGTTTGTTCTAACTGCTCTGCCAGCTCTTCAATAGCTTGTGAATGCTTCTGCCTCATCTCTTGGATTTGAGCCTCATGAGTCTTTGCCTCATCTTCAAGAGTTTTCTTCAAAACCGTTACTTCTTGTTCTCTCTTTGACCTGAAAAATTCACAAATTCCACTTGGATGCCAAGGAAGGAAATCAAGCACAAGTGTATATCCACCAACAGTACCTCTAATGCAGGAAAGTGCCATGGTCTGTTTAGCCCTACAGGCTATAAAGACACTTTTCAAAGTCAGCACTTAGCATTGCATCCTTCCTAAGCACAAGCTGGTAGCATTACTTTCAGCCTGAAAGTATGAACATTTCCGGGGTACCACCAACACTTTGGTTAGGGAGCAAATCAACTTTCTTACATCAGGTGAGGTAATGCAGTCTGGACTACAGCTTGCACACTACCGAGGCTGCCAACCAGCCTACCCTGACAAAGGCAAAGACTTGCTATGGTAAGAGACTGAATGCACCAGCATTTATTAAAAACAGTCAAAACCAAACCCAAATAAAGATAACACAGCTCCATGTTGGAGTTACCTCAGCTCTTGCTGAGCAGCTGTAGAATCTAGTGTGTCTTCTAGCTCTGTTTTCAACGCTTCCAGCTCTTCTCCCAGATCCCGCTTCTGTTTTTCAGCTTTATTCCTGGATGCTCTCTCTGACTCCAGGTCTTCCTGCAACTCAGTGATCTGGGATTCAAGTTCCCTGATCTTTTTCAGGGCCATGTTCTTCTGAGCTGCCTCTTCTTCCACTCTGTGTTCAACATAAGGTTTTGGTCAGAGCCAGACTTAAACCATACACAAATTAAAACGACCTGTCTTACCAAGAATAATCAAGAAAAAAAGCTGGTTTTGGTCAGCTCTACAATATTACATTCGGACTTTGATCCATACATGATCTGCAAATTCTAAGCTCTATTTCCCAATACTTGAGAGAGCACAATTTCTTACCTCAAAGAAGGGAACAGAGAGAGACTAACAGAAGAAAGCAGAAGAAAAAGCACCATTTTACATTGGAAATTGGACACTTAACTGAATAGATGAATAAAGTAACTACCAGAGAGACAGTGTGTTGACACTACTTTTTAACCCCATCTGAAATATTACTGCTCCAGTGAAATGCATGCAGTGCCCATTACATTCATAGTCTAGTTCTGTATGGAGAATGTAGCAGTGAGCAGCAGCCAGAGAACTCTAACGCTGAGGACATGGATCTTTAACAGTGCACAGGCTAAAATACAACATCCACAAACTGCATTTAGTCCCTATTCCAAGTGACACAAGACAAGAAATACTTCCCAACCTGGTGGTCCCTGAACCCCGCAGGTCAGGTTCTCACCTAGCTAAGGCTGCCTGCAGCTCCTCTTCCTTCTTGGCCAGTTGCATTTTGAGTTCTGCAATCTGAGCCTGCAGCTCAGCAATCTGGTCATGCAGATCACTGGAGTCCCCTTCAAGCTTCCGACGAGTCTTTTCCAATTCCTGCCTCTGCTTTTCTTCGCGTCGCAGGCGTTCTGATGAAGATGGGCACATGTTTAGTTACACAGATGACATATACTCAAAGAACATTGTAGGAACAGAGAAAAATAGATGTATTTAAGCAATAGTTTCTTTCCTAATAATACAACTGTCCAAACTGTAGCTGGAGTGCATTGTTCTGTCAGGACCTGTACATGCAACTACCCCCATATTTTGCTCTCAAACCACATCTGGGCAATTCCCTTCCCCTCACCTTACAGCCAAGCCTCCTTCCCCCTTTTCCCTGTAAGATTGGCAGCACAATGCCAGTCTCACACCATACAGGCATAAGCACTCATCAAGTGATGCTGAACACAAGGTCTACTCCCCCTTTACTGAAGCTAAAGAGGCTGGCTCCTGCTGTGTTAACCTGGGCAGTCTCCAGATGAAGAGCCTCCTAGAACTCTGAAGAACTTGTGCAAACAGGCTATCAGAAACAGCACTAACCCTGACAGACTGATGCTGCTGGAAGTAGAAAAGTGGAGACACTTCCACAGCAGGAGAAGAAAGAGAACCAGCCTCTCTTCTCCATTGGCCTGCTGCATTAGAGAGGATTTTTATTTAGATCAAGGGCTCAGCTGACAAGGCACATAACCTTCAGCCAGCCAGTGCACAGCTCTATCAAATCAATCAATAGCTTACACACTATGGACTGATTTTTAACCCCTCAGAAACTGGGAAGAACTAAAACTCTAGAAATGAAACTGAAGTTCAACAAATTTTAACAACACCTGAAACTAATTAGACAAGGTCTTTGCAGAATCTGTCTTTAATCTTAACAAACAAACAAACAAACAAACAAAAAACCCCAATCCAAAAAAACTCCAAAAAAACCTCAAAATCACCTTCAAGGTCTGTGATCATGGCCTCATGCTTATTCTTGAGTTTGGCTAAACTCTTAGATTTCTCCTCTTCCTCTGTCAGGTTTGTTGTAAATTCAGACATTCTGTCTTCCAACAGTTTCTTTTCCTGCAAAATTGAGAGGGCAGTGTCAAAGCAGTAGCTGGAATTATAGGATATTTTGCCAGAGCTGACTCTGCATAGAGATGTCAATGTCCTGAGTGCCTACTCCTGCTACAAACTCAGAAAGAAAAAAATCCTTTCAGGATCACAGACAGTATTCAAATAAATTTGAATTTAAATTAAAGATTTGTATTTGATGGTCCTTTCAAAACTGAAAGGGAAGTCTGTTAATGAAATAACTTGATACTGCTTGGCATAACAATGTATCAGAAAATGTTTGCTCATAGATCATTATTTAGTCAAGGCTACTTAAATATCACACAATAGTGACTGTCAAGAATACAACCAGGCAGTTAATTTCAAAAATTCATGTCAGAATACTCAAAGACAACATGAATTAATTAATAAAATTCCCTGTAAGAGGGGAAAGGTCAACCTTTGGAGGGTGGCTCCAAAAATACTTGTGTATTTTTAGCTTGTGGAAGAAGCTGCAGGAGTCTTACCTTAGCCAATTTGAGATTCTGATCTTCCAGAACTAGCACATCTTCTTCCAGTTTCTTCAATTTGGCCTCTGTGGTCACTTTTTCTAGCTGCAGCTTCTGCCTTGCACTTTCCTCTTCTTCGAGCTGCTCCTCTAGTTCCTTCACAACACACACAGAAAAGCAAGGTGTTGGTCAGTGCTGCTCACCTACCCATGTAACAGCACAGGGGCAATACTAAAATGGAAGGTTTCTTCACCCTTTCTTCAAGGTTTTATTAGTAGCTCCTAGAATGACATCTCTGTCATGACTTAATGCAACATACTGCATCCTAACCAACAAGCTTTCTAGCAGGATAGACGATGCTATATTTTGCAAAGAACACTACCTTTCCTAAAACAAAGCAAAGACTCCTCTAATTATTTGAGAAGTGGCCATCATCTTCAGGAACAGAATAGCTCGTTCCAGATGACTGACTGAATGCCTCAGGCTCAGCACCAGAATGGCTGCATTCTATTACTGTTTCCACTGATAGATTTTTCTATGCCTTTTTTTCCCCCTGCTCTCTTTCGTTTCCCTCCAAGTTGAGACAAAAGAACAACTCTAACCTTTACTAACCTCTTTACTGACAAGAGATAGCATTCCTAAGGTATTACCTGGATGTTCTGCTGCATTTTCCTCTTTTCAGCCTGAAGAAGTTGACACCGTTCTTCCTCTTCCTCCACCCTTGCTTCCAGGTCATGACATATCTCCTCCAGTTCTTGTTTCTTGGCTGTCAGGCGAGCTCTTATCTCCTCAGCTTCAGCACAGAGTTCAGTTTCTGCTTGCAACTGTTCCTGAAGCTGCATCTTCTCTGCCATTAGCTACATTGGATGCAAAGCCACAAATAAGACAAGCTCCAACTTACCAAAGCACTTAGCAATCTGTGTTAAGTGAAGTTATGTGCTCCTGTGTTCCACAGCTACACTTTTAAACACTGCAGCACTCCTCTGCTCCTAATCAAAAGCTAAATATCAAATCACAGTTTCAAGTGTTCGTTCTCATTCACAAACCACATGATGCAACCCCATATCATGTTAGCCTTCACAAATTTCTCAAGACCATATCCATTTGAAATAAGGATATTGTCTATTTCCCCCTGCAAAAGTAATGAATAATTAACAGCCCTACAGAAAAACAATTCTGCTTCCACCTTCTGTGTTCCAAACAGAAAGGATTCCATTAAAGATGAAACTGAATTCAACCAGCTTGCTACAATACATAGCCAAAGGAGACTTTTCCTCACATAATGTCTCTAGAAGAGCAATAGGTGGTCACTGTACAAAATGACCTGCTGGAGGAACTAAGCTGGGAAGAGGGGCAAAGCAAATTGACCAAGATGGCAGCCAAGTCCCACGTTTCAGCAAGCTGCAATCCTGCAGTTTGTCCATCAGACCAAGAAAGCAAAGGAGGTGTTCTCAAGCAGTTAGACAAGTATAGAGAGAACAACTTTTACACATCATATTTTCAAACTCACCTGAGCCTGGAAGGTCTCCATCTCAGTCAGTCTATTTTCTGCAGCTATCTGCTTCTCCTTGACCTTTATTAGTTCTTCTTCCTTGGCCATCATCTCCTCTTCCTGTCTGCTTACTTGCAGAAGGGGCTTCACCTGAAAGGGAAACCAAGGGAATGAGATGTATACAAGGAACAAGGGAAACATAAAGAAATGCTCTTGCACTTGATAAGCATTGAATAAAAAACCATTTTTATTCATATTTGAAGGACTGACCAGTTCTTTTTTGTGAACATCAGGGGAATCAGAGGACTAGATATCATCTACTCTGTCAACAGCACACTTTCTGCCTGTCCATCTATTCCCCCAGAATGGGATGCATAAGGAAAGGGTTCAGTAATTTCCAGACCCTCAAGGGTTAAGAAGTAATAGGAAGAGAATAAAAAAGTTGCGTAAGGTATTTGACACAGTCCCCCACAACATCCTTCTCTCTCGACTGAAGAGATATGGATTTGATGGGTGGAGTGCTTGGTGGATCAGGAACAGGCTGTGTGGTTGAATCCCGAGGGTAGTAGTCACCAGCTCAATGTCCAGCTGGAGACTGGTGACAAGCAGTTCCCTCAGGAATCCTTACTGGGACCAGTGTTATTTAATATCTTCGTTAATGACACAGATGAAGGGACTGAGTACACCCTCAGTAAATTTGCAAATAACACCAAGCTAAGCGGTGCCACTGATGCACCAGATGCCAACCAGAGGGACCTGGACAAGCCTGAGAAGTGGGCCCATGGGAATCTCATGAGGTTCAATGAGGCCAAGTGTAAGGTCCTGCACCTAGGTCACGGCAATCCCCTGTTATCAGTATAGGCTGAGAGGTGAAGGGATTGAGAACATCCCTGTGGAGAAGGACATAGAGGTTTCTGGTAGATGAAAAACTGGACATGAGCTGGCAACGTGTGCTTACAGCCCAGAAAGCCAATTGTGTCCTGGGCTGCATCAAAAGCAGTGTGGTCAGCAGGTCAAGGGAGGGGATTCTGCCCCTCTAATCTGGTGAGGTCCCACCCTGAGTAATGACTGTGTCCAGGTCTGGGGTACTCAGCCTGCTGGAGTGGGTCCAGAGGAGCATCACAAAAAATACCATAGGGAGCACCTTTCCTATGAAGACAGGCTGAGAGAGTTGGAGTTTTTCAGCCTGGAGAAGAGAAGGCTACAGGGAGACCTTATAGCACCTTCCAGTACTTAAACAGGGTTTCTAAAAATGATGGGGTCAAACTTTTTAGAAAGCCTGTTGTGATAGGACAAGGAATAATAGTTTTAAACTAACAGAAGGTAGATTTAGACAACATATAAGGAAGGAATTTTTTACAATGAGGGTGCTGAAACATTGGAACAGGTTTTTTTAGAGGTGGTAGATGGATACCCCATCCATGGAAACTCATAGTCAAGTTGGATGGGGCTCTAAGCAAACTGATCTAGTTGAAGATGTCCCTAGTTATTGCAAGGGGGTTGGATTAGATGACGTTTAAAGATCCCTTCCAACCCAAACTACTTGATAATTTTATAAAAAGACAAACAACATCCATCTCTGTGCCTACCCCATAAAACCCCTTAGAAGTAATTTCATAGGAAGGAGAAGAAAAGTTTAAACTCTGCTCTCAACTCTCATTTAGCTGCAAAGGCTCAAGGCTAAAAAGCAAGAAATCCCACGGATTTAGAAAAGAGACCATTTCTTCATGTGTTCATTGTCTTTATAAAGGCAAAATATCTAGAAGTATTACAGTAAGATCAGACCTCAGTGCTTTTCCTTTGCTCTTATGACCCTGGACAAAGAGATGGCAAGCCACCCCCATAATAATAATTTTTGCCTAGTTAAATTGACTAGTCACATGGCAAGTGACTCTCTGAAGTGCCACACCATCAAAGCAAGTGATCCCCTTACTCTTCTTAGGCATAAAACATTAAAAGATGACTTCTGCTTTTCCACAACATTACTTGGATATGGTGTTGTATCTGATTTATGCATAGATATGCATGTGACATATTGCACAGCTACAAAATGTACTATGATATTCTCTGCCTAAATAAATCAAGGTGTAGTTTCAAGCCAGCCCAATTGCAGAGGGAGTGCTTTTTGTGCTCTGGTTCAACCTGAGAAGCAGAAATTGCAACCAAACTGTTGAAATTGCAAAGGGAAAAATATTACCTTGGTGAACAACCTCCACCACTGCCAGTTCCGCAGTTTCAAATAGGCAGCACAGTTTCTCTGAAGCACTTTCATAGCTGTCAATTGCTGCTGGCGCTTGGCAAATGCTCTGCAAAGTAAGAGGAAGTCAGACAAAGGAAAACACAGCAGCACACAATGCTCATCACCAAGCCCTTTCCAAGATACTTCTATGTTTTTTCTTTAGAAGGTTCTCTCCTAAAAAAACAGCAAAGTTTTCAGTGAACTTTCTTTCTTTTTAAGTTTTTTTCTGCTCAGGTAAGAGTGGCTATTCTTTCCTTTGTTCAATTTCCTATCTAATAATTTTTTTTCCCTATTGTCTTCTAATCTGAAAAGCCTCACTATTTTCACTTCCAGAAAGGGAGATCTGGAACAGAGGTGTGTCTTCCCACTGAACTGACAGGTACTACTTTTGTTTTTACAACTGTACCATTTGCAGCCCTGCCTAGTAGCTTATGAGAAATCCTACACCTCCTGGATCAGTACTGTATTAAGACCTTTTCATTTTCACCTTTGCAATTTGCAACACTTTTGTCAAAAACCTGGTCTGCTGCATAATATTCTTATAAAGAGGAATAGACTTCATTGCTCGGGTAGTTTCTGGGATAGCAGCACATAGAGATTCTGGCAGGTGCCAGAAGTCTAGCCTTACAGAGATGAAAAAGCTCTAAAGGATAACAAACTGTTAATTATACACAACAAATAAATCATGACCTTTCTGGCAAAAAATATTTTCTAGTTACCTTTTCTTGAAGATAAACTTGTACATGAATAGGAGAAATATGTATTGGAAAAATTATGGTACTTACTTTCTGGCCAGGTAGCCTCTGCAGCATGCTTGGAAGCCAATTATGACATCTGTGATCTTCAGGTCTCTCTCTTCTTCAAGATGAGCAAGGACTCCAGCTCTGAAAAACACTTTACTCTGTCCAATTCTGTAAAGGTTGGAATCCAGCTCCAATGCTTTGATCTAAAATGAGAGAGAGAAAAATTCATGTCCTGCAAAGGCTGCTTCATGTGAAACATCACAAAACATATTTGTGTCCCACGACTGTATGACATCCCTTCCCTACAACGAGCTGCTCAGGCCAACCAAAGTTGCTAACTCCCAATAAAGTCCTGCTCTGTCCTAATTAGGAGGAGTCTGAGCTCAACCAAGCACAGCATGAAATGGAGGTAACCACAGACAGAAAACATGACAGAAAACACTGTTTTATACAACATCACATCAAGCACCCAGAATACAAGGAAGCTGTGAGGAACATGTTTAGTCCCTAGAGTCCTCTTCCTTTCCTAGAGGAAACACATATGTTGATCCTTCCTAATCACTTTCCCCAGCCCTCATCTATGTCAAAAAAAGACACCCCAACCCAACCTTCCTTCCAGGGATTTGCTGTCAACGCTTATAATAGTTAAGAATAATGAGCTATACTCCCTTCAGACAGAAAAAAGGGAATCCCTTACAGCCAAATTCAATTCAGTCTCCCCTAATCATCAAGCTAGAGCCAAAGCTCTTCCTTTGAAGCAGGCAATTCTGCAGAAATTAATTGGAGCCTTCACTGAAAGCATTTGTCAACAGCAGGCCATTACAAAAATTTTATTGAAGCTTATACTTTAAGCATGTGCTAGAGATAACATTAATGCTCATAAGCATTTGGATTCTATGAACGCTGCTGGCATCTCAAAGTGTATGCACCTGTGGAAACAGAAAGATCCTCTTTGCCTAAGATTACTGAACCTCATGCTAGCCAAAAGCCTCCATCCATGAAGCCAAGAGAAGGCTTTTTGCAACCCTCTCTCAGACAAAACATTTGACTTTGGAATTTTGGTCTGATATATTTAGCATTCACAACTCCAACTTTTAAATCACACTCCTAAAGCTTATTCTATTCAAGTAGAGTTTCTGGGATGTCTTACCATTAGCACGCAAGCCTGCTTTCCATCCATAAATCCTTTGGGAATTGCATTTGGAGTTAAGATTTCATATCTGAAAACGAGAAAGCATCAGACCAGTTACACAAGTATATTTTAAAACAACAACAAACAAAATAAATCAGTATGCATTCCTATGCCATTATGAGTTTGACAGTTTAGAGAAAAAAATTCTAGGAATTCTCTCCCTATTCAACAGAGTATGAAGCAGCAGCCTTAGATGGAGTCCTCTACACCTCACCTTAACTACATCCTTACTAGAGAAGTCAAAGATGCTTTTGGAAGGCTTAGTGCCAGGGAATACCAAGATACAGATGTGCTGCCTTTGAAAAATTGGTGATCTAGTTGCAATAAAATACTTCAATTTTTGTACTTTTGTCTAAACTTTGCCAGGGCAAAGACTGCTTTGGATTCTTTCCTAGGGCTCACCTTTGTCTGAATTCCTGGAATACAACTCTGTTGGGGAAACCTTGACGACAAATACGGATTCCCTCCAGCACTCCGTTACAGCGAAGCTGGTCGAGGACCAAGTGGGGATCTAGTTTTCCAGCCTAGTGAGGAAAATGTATATTTTATAAATACCACAAAGTTTTTACAAAAGGGGCTTACCCCCTTGCCTCTCTCTCTTTTTTCGTAAAGCAGTCAGTTCTCTCTTTTCCAGTTAGAAACAACTGAAAGCTTTTATGCCACCTTATGAAGAACTGCAAAGATCAGTCTCCAAAATTTTAGTAAGTATACAGTTCTTTAGGACAACCTTAAAAAGATACCCCGAGAAAAGAGGACCTCTTCAAGATCTTTTGCAAAACCTGACAAAAGATAGCAACCCAGCCACATGCCCCAGGAAGCCCAGGTAAGACTGTCTGGGCTGTGCTGTTTTGACTGTACCTTTTTCTCATGGTTGGGGATAATGCAACGGACGAAGTTGGGGTTGGTGTTCCTCAAGGTAGCCATCAGTTTAGCCAGCTGTTCTTTATAGAGCTGTCCCACTGTTCGGAACATACCCTTCCTGGTTTTAAAGGCCCCTGGCAATGCTGTATCTGACATACCAGCTACCTGATCCAGCCCAACAATACGGTCAACTAGAGAGAGCACAAGAAAGAGTGTTAAAATTCGGCCACAAACAAAGGAAGCACTGGAACATACAAAGAACATCTGGGTAGAACAGGATCAATGAGAGGAGCTGCAGGATCCTTTTTGCTTCATCTCTACACAGATGTCGACTCCTGTACAGAAGTTGTGCAGGGATAGGAGCAGGAAGGAAAAGAAAGCATCAGCTCACTACAGGAAGTTTGAGTGATGGAGTTAAACTTACTCCCAAACATATTCTACTGATGCCCTGGATGGCAGCTCTGGAAGAGCAATCCAGAAGTGAGTTTTGGATGCTTCTACTTGCTTACTTACAATGTAAGACAACAAACCAAAAGTTCTAGCTGCTAGCCCAGCAGAGTCAACTATTAGTTAACTCTGATCCAGAAATGGCCACAGACAGAGAAGAAGCCCAGCTTCACTCTCGCATTACAGGCAGGACTGGTGATCAGAAAAGCCGCATCCACTTGTAAACTGAACAAACATGGTAAAAGGCATGACAGAAACCAAACCTGAAGATACCACTCTTTGAGTTGGTTTTGGAGTACAAGTATTCTGTGACAGATATGAACAATACCAGTAAGAGAGAGTCAGAACTCCCTGCCCCAACAGTTTCTCCACTATGTCACAGTGACATGCAAGCACTAATAAAGTCATCACCTTGATGGATGGACTCCACAGATCCTTTTTTTTTTTTTTTTGCCTCAACAGAAGCCAGCTAAATCTGATAGTAGCAGGGGCAAAAAGAAACTAAAGCATTACTTTATCCCATTGCTTTTCTACATGGAGATAAAAATTCACCCATCCAACAAAAGCTAACTGTATCACTATAAATTTCCATACCCCCAGTACATTTTTATTAAGTGCTTCAAGCTACTTTTCACTATCTTGGTTGGTTGATGCCTACACTCAGGTTCCCAATCTTCACTTCAGAAAACACACCAGCTTATGCTCAACTGTCTTCTGATTAAAAAAAAAAAACCAAAACTGCTAAGAGACATTCCTACAAAAGAAAAAACAAGAAAGAATATTCTGATTTACAGTTAATATTAGTTTAGAACCGTTCACTTTTAGAGCGGTTGTTAGAATAGGGTCAAGGTTGCCTTGTCAGAAAGAAAAGAAGGTTATGTTACTAGATGACATCACAGGGAAATCCACAGAAGTGTGTCCCAGACTGTGGCTTTAACAATCCTCTTAAAAATCTTGAGCCCTGCAATCTACATCAAGATAGCAAAAAGGACAGTCATTGCAACAGGAGATCCAGCAAAGAACAATAAATGAAAACTGATAAGCTGTAGTCAGTTGACATTTCAAGTCCAAAAGGAGCATCACACAGCAAAGGCCTTGAGAGGCACAACTTAGTGACAGCCATTTTTGATTCAGTAAAAGTTCCTTTGCCAAACTAACTTTCTTTTAAATGATCAGCTGCTGAAGTTAAATTCCAACACTAAAACTAATGTTAAACTGGATTTCAGTTTATATGCAGTCTTCAAAATCTTCCTTCCAAATCTTGCCAGAAATACAGCCTTGCTAACTCTACATTCAAACAGTTGTCAGGGACTTGCCTTTAGCTATTCCTATCCAAGTCTTGCAAGAGCAACTTTTAGCACCTCAGTATATTCCTATTTTTCTTGTATTCACTTGTAAGGTCAGTTTTACTTTTGTTTTAAAATCCATGAGGAGCTACGAGCACAAAGCAGAGGAAATGAACAAGAAAGACAGGCAGGTATGACAAAGGGACAGAGAGAAGTTAACGGAAGCATTTCTTGCATGGCTCTAGGATGCATTACACACATGACACGACAGCTCGGTTTCTCAGTCACCTGGTTCTAGATGAAGAATAGGAAAGTGTTGATAGAAATAGGCTCTCTGAACCTTCTGCATCTCTGCAACAGACAGAGACGTCAAAGAAAACCTACCACAGAAAGTGACAGTAACAGTAAGACTCAAAAGCAGATAAACCCAGAGAAGATAAGAGTAAAATACTGAACAACACTGCAGAAAGAGCACACTAGTTGCAGGACTGAAAACATAGGTTTGACCTCAGATCTTGAGTTTGAGTGCTGCAGCTATGCAAGCTGCTGGGACGTAATGGCACATTCATATTTTATCCTGGCATTCTTGATTTTGAGAAGTAATTGCGATATATATTCAGGAAGCTTAATGTATGTTGGTGGAAGTGAGCCCTTCTCTTGAGTTACAGTAAAGTTTTAATGAAATACCATAATCTAAACAAAGGATGTTCCAGACAATGCTCATCTTGGTGGCTTAGTCTTCAGAGGAAAAAAAAGCAACACAGCTCATCATAGACTTTTGATGATCGAACAAACTCTTCTACATAAAACAAGAAAAAACAAATTAAATTAAGATTAATTACATACCATCTTTCCACAGCTCAGACACAAATTTATCCGACGACTGGTGGAGAAGAGTAGCGATATTATCATTCAGTGGATCCATGTTCTTCATCAGCCATTCATCTGCCTTATAATCCACCTGGAGAAGACAAACACATCAAGAAAATTGGAGGGCAATTTTCTGCACCCTAAGATGCATCAACATCTGGTGCAGTCAGTAAAATTAGCTGAGGTTTGCACAATCAACAACAGGTTACCTCACCATTCTTGGATTTGCCATCTAAGTAAGCATACCTACGGATTTCAAACCCTTACAAACAGCTGCATGTTCTGTTCTGTCAGTAAATGCTAGTTTGCACCACCCAGGGTGTGACACAAAACAACTGCAATATCATTTTTGCTGAAGAAGTCTTGATGCAGGGTTCTGAAAAGCACCTCAAATCTCACCAAATCACAGAGAACAAATTTAAATTGCTGTCAGTTTGACGTGTCTTGAACTATAGATATGTATTTCAAGTTTGAGATTATAGATAGATAGACAGATAAACAGATAGATAGATATAAACTTGCAGGCAAATCCCCTTAGGCACTGTAAGGTCCATAGCAATGGAACAATTTCATGGAATCTTCCAATAGTTTCTCATAGGTAACCGTTTTGGTGAGTAGCCATTTCTAAGAAGCAGTGGTTATACATTACAAAATACAGTAGACATTCCAGTGTTCACATTTTAGTTATTCTTTACCTTGCCAGCATAATGTATGATACAGAAGTCAGCTTTGTCTTTCAGCTGTTTTGGCTTCTGAAATTTGGGGTGGGTGCCTTGTTCTTGCACAACTTTTTCCACAAAGCTTTTGTCTGTCGCTTTTGGGAACCAGCACTCTTCATCCAGAAGGGCCAGTATACCAGGAGGCCCAGCCTTAAAGAAGGGAAACATCACAACATCATTAAATACATGACTACACCAATAACTAACACCTTTAGATGGCTAGAGGAGAAAGAAAAAGGAGTCCTAAGCCTGATCGACATCACATTCGCCTGTTGTGTGGTATCAGTTTAACTACTTCCTTAATAATAGAAATTGTTAATAATTCTTCAATATCCTCATCTGAATTCTGATGACTTTTATGAGAAAGTCTCTTCTATGACATTTGTCTAGGTTGTTTTTTGGGGGAAAAAAAATCTTTTTTTTAATAAAAGAAACATTATCACACCATTCTCTAAATATATCCAGATGTCTAAATGCAGAATGCCATAGGAGAAAATTTCACAACCTAGTCCTTACTATTGGAACATCTATTAGGAAATTTATAAATTTTCAAGTTTCATCAGAATGAAACCAACAGTGATTCACAGCTTCTCATCACAGCTGTAGTTAAGTAACTTCACACTACTTATGGTAAGCTACACATACATCTAGTACTATGCAGATATACACAAATTAAGACAATTTAGTGAGAGGAAAAAGTGGTTGACTATATCTATTTTCATGCAGTATTTCCTACAGAACTGATACTAACAGCTCTATTGGTAACAGACTTTCAGACAAAGAAGAAACTGTTCATTTCTGCTTCTAATCATCACAGTATCAGTAGAAAATTACAAAAGCTAGAAGTTTCCAGTCTACAGGTAGAGGGGATGTCCTCAGTGACAAAATCAGTGCAGCCATTTCTTGCTGCTCCATGGTAGAACAACAAGCTTACCGGCTTCTCTATGAGGTCAATGCAGGGCTGCAGATCCAGGCCAAAGTCAATGAAATTCCACTCAATGCCCTCCCTCTGGTACTCCTCTTGCTCCAGAATGAACATGGTGTGGTTAAAGAGCTGCTGCAACTTTTCATTTGTGTAGTTAATACACAACTGCTCAAAGGAGTTCAGCTAATGAAGAAAAAGGCAGAAAGATGTTTGAACAATTGCTTTTGTAGACACACCTACTATTCTCTTAGCACAAAAGATTGTATCTGTAGTTGAGGAATTTAAGTCAGTGTTCTGTGTGGGGCAGACAGTCCATTGTCAATAACCCCTTTGGTTATGAACTGCCTGTACTGTCACGTGCCACTGCATCACTGCTGCAATCCCTAGGGAAGTTCATACACTTTGTTCCTCAGACTTTGCAAAAGAATGTTTAGTTGTAAACAGAAGAAGAATTACTGCAGCTGCTTAACCCAGGAACAGAAAAGACTCGGTTTTCTCACAAATGCAGAGCTGACAAGTACTCTTCATACGAAGATGAAGCAACAGAAGCCTGAAGACAAATTCATAAAAACGTATGGACTGGAAAGTCTCTTTTTAATCCTCATATATAAAATCAGAGCAAGGAAAGTGAGGGAAATTTCTTCAAAATTTCTAAAATTCTTCAAACAGTAAGGACAAGATAAATAACCTACAGTGCATTTTTATGTTAGACCACACAAAAGATAACGTAGCTTCTAAAGAGAACGGTCCAGTTCTACTTTCTCCATATTTCAGTAATTCCTAACCATGTTATTTCTGCTCTTCTCCTATTTATGAGATCCACCAACCATGAAACCAAAGGTACACCAATCAGAGAGGGGGAAGGAAACAAAACAAAACAACCAACCAACCAACAACAACAACAAAAAGTAGAAAAAAAAAAAATCAACTTTTCTGTGCCCTAGTTTTCCATTTCATGAATAAATGGTGCAATTGCATATGAACTAGATCCAGCATAACACAGGTTGACAGGAGCTGCCTGGTTGGGATAACAGCAGAATACCTCTTTCCTGATGGTAGTCTGTGGTTGCTTCAGATTAAGTATAATGCAAAGCCACATTCTAAAATGGTTTCATAGAATCTGATGAAGGTTTGACCTAACAGTTCACTGTCACCTGTAGAAGGAGCTCCCACTTCCCCTCTCTCTCATCTCTTCCTCAACTTTCCTTCAGCTCTTCCTCTCCTTCATGAGATTTTATGCTTTTTTTGTGGAATACACATCCTTTCCAAAACTATGTTATTTTCCAGTTTTAAAATTATTTCCTTCAGCAGTCTTTGCTCCATATTAAACTGTACTGAGTGCAAGGACCTGACATCTCCTTACCTCAAAAATCTCAAAGCCAGCAATGTCAAGGATTCCAATGAAGGATGCACCCTGTCGCTTGGTCTTATCCAGTGCTTTGTTGATCCGCATAACCAGCCACCGGAACATACGTTCATAAGTGGCTTTAGCCAGTGCTTCAATAGCAAAATCAGCCTAAGCAGCAAAAAGATGAACATCAGGAGTCACATTATAAACCAAAGAAAGGCACAGAGTGCACTGTTTCAGGAACCTAACAGCTCAACTGTAGTCTGAGATTTTTCTCTCCACCACCAAATTGAGCAAACAAGGCTTATTTCAGAGGTTCTTCCCAATGAAAAGCAGATGGCATACAGCCTCATATACAAGAGCAAAGAATTTGTCTCTAAATTAGCATGTCAAAACAAAATTTCAGGATCGTGACTGTTGGAGAAACCAAGAGCTGGAATTAAAGAAAGAAAAGCTAATCACCTCCAAAAAGACTGTAATAACATGGTGTTTCACAAGCCCAAAGAAAAGAATTTAAATTCTTTTGTAACTTTGGATTTGTGAAGCCAAATCCTTCCCTGACACCACCCTACCTGTGTTTGACATAAATACCATGTGTACTAAGAAATTAAACATCAAAATGCAAAGGCAGCATGGAAAGGCAATCTGTGACTGTTTCTAGCCTTCAACCTCTTCCCAATCCCTTCCATGTTATGGGAGCATGTTTCATTGCTTAAAGAATAAGGATGTGTTCATAAGGAAGCTGGGCAGTGAGTAAGCACAGGGGCTTTGCTCCATTCAAGCAGCCACTAGCTCCTAGGTCAGGCTTCATTTAGAGAACAACCAGACTCAAGAGCGTTACAAAATTTCCAATCACTTTCAAGGGTGAGAAGCAAATTTTTCCATCCTTGTAGCTGACCTACTCGAAGATAGTGCTTTTGTATTGCACCAACTCAAAAATGTCACCCTTGCACGCCACATTGAAAGAACTTATTCCCTACAGACAGCCAGTCACCAAAATTAGGGGACTTGGGCTTTTTTTTGTTGTTTTTTTTTAAGATGAGAAAAAGTGCTATAGGGGCAGGGTGATTTCTATCTTTACACAGATCAAATGAGCAAATACTAGAAAAAATATATATGCTACGTTATTCAAGTGTATTATGTGTAGTCATAAAGATGGTTAATAAACACTACAGAAACCTCTAATACATTCATTAGCTTTGTGGTGGTAAGATTAGACCAAAGTACTCATTCATTTTTAGAGAACACATACCTGCTCTTTGGTCTGAGCTTTCTGCACATAATCTCGTCCAACTTTGATGCGAGGAGTCAGGATGCCTCTAGTGAAATCTGTCACATTGATACCCAAAAGGTGAGACACTTTCTGAGCCGCTGAAGATGAGAAAAGGAAACAAAGAGATTAATATTATTTTGTTTTTCTCACAGAAAACAAGAGAAAAAGAAAAACATTCCGTGGGGAAAAAAAATTTAGAAAAGCTAGGAAACAGCTTACAAAAAAATGTTAAATGAAGAACAGGTTGCTGAGACAAAGTATCTTCCTAACCAAAAAAATCCAAGAAAACTCTCTTGCAACCCATTCTACAGGTTATTGATTTTCTCCAGAATCCACAAGAGCAAATTTGAAGCAATAGATTCATAACACTAAATCATAACACAGAAGATTTAGAAAATTCGTCTGTAATCAATTTAAAAATACATCACATAATAGATTTCTTAATCAAGATAATTGTTCTGTCTTCATCTACTGATTAGTCTTTGAGGCAACTCTGTATTTCAGATGCAAGATCCAAAACCCAAATGGTTTACTCTCCTCCGCAAAATGGCAGTTAGAGTATATTTTCAGTAATATAGCAAAAAAAATAAACAGTGACAAATTAGCACCTTTTCTATTTCTGCATTACATCTACAGTGAAGGTCTAAGTTAAATCTTCCAACAGATAGTCTCCTATCATATGAAACACAGTACTATTTACACATGCAACAACGGGCAGTGCAATTAAAATATGTACACATACTTTATATCCACCACAAAACTATTCACCACTTCACTCTTACAGTTACAAGACTACTACTGTCAGCAAAGAACATTCCTTAAAGTCTGATAATATAAGTTTGAAGGAGCAATTATTCCAGCTTGGTTAAAACACACAAACACTCAACATATTCCAGTAGAGTAATCCTTTTCATCTGGTCATCACATGTACTTCCTGCCTAGCCCTGACACAGGAACAGTGCCACATTCCTGCCCGTGGGTGGCTGCAAACACACGCCTGGCAAAACACTGTGTATTTGTATGGAGCATGCCAGTTCCTTTGGCAAATAATTCACCTTATAGAAAAACAGGATTTCAGCATTCCATACATGCTGTAGTACATTCTCCTACTTGCAAGAACTTCCTGTAGGCTTTTTTCTGCACTTTGGTGGGGAAGAGGAGATTGTTTACCTGTATTGTCTGGCATAGAGGCTTGGTCTGTATTACGCTCCTTCTTGAAGACTATGTTGCCAAGTTGAAGAACACCTGAGATAACCTTCAGCAGACCTTTTAAAATAAGAATAATAACTCAGTGTCAGACATCACCGAAAGCCCTGATATGACCCAGTTACCTTTCCTGACATGGTTAAGAGGCCCTCCTCAACATCCCAAAGATCCTTCTGAAAAAAACACTACAGACAATTCCTTTACATGACTCCCATTCAGGACACAGAACTTGCCTTATCTTTTCTGTGCAAGATTACACAGCCTAGAAATTTACCCATTCTCAACATCACTATAGAACAGTGAGAGATGAAACCAAGGGTAATGAGCCACCTAAATCACCTGCATTTTTTGATAAAACATTTGTTCTCAGTTAGAGGGTCAAAACTCACTCAATGAATTCAATATTCAATTTTCCTCAATGATTACTGTTAAACACAGGAAAGAGATAGTTAAGAGCACAAACCAATTAAAAAAGAATATTTTTCTTTAACCCTGTTACACTTTCAGCTCCCTGACCAAGATCTGTAGTCCTTAGAGACATACATTATAACATATGGAAGGCAGCAGGATGTAGGAGAAAGTGCCCATACTGTAAAAGTATTACTAATTACATGTTGAAGCACCCCACCCTATTGCTAATGATATATTCATACTCTTCAAACGGTGCACGTCATAAAAGCAACACCAGGTGCCAGGATAGGAAAGACATTTTTTGATGCCACAGTCTCAATTCAATTTTGACCGTGTCTCAATCAAAGCTCACTGGATAATAGTTTCTAGTTGCCTTGAGCAAAATAAACTGCCAGTCACTTGCAAAGGGGATCTTATACCAAAGATTTTTTTATCCCCCAATTTCTACCTGTTTTTGCTGGTTTTGGGTGAGATAGAATTAATTTTCTTCACAGTAGCTGTTGGGGGGGTGTGTTCTGGATTTGTGCTGGAAACAGCACTCATGACACAGGGATGTTTTAGTTACTGCTGAGCAGTGTTACATAGAGTCAAGCCTTTTCTGCTTTCCAGTGAGGAGGCTGGGGGTGCACAAGAAGTTGGGAGATGACAGAGCAGGTTCAGGTGACCCCAGTTGACGCAAGGAGTCCCTACAAAATAACATCACGCTCAACATTTAAAGCTGAGGAAAGAAGATGGAGGGAAGGGGGGACGTTGGGAGTGATCGTGTTTGTCTTCCCAAATCACTGCTATGCATGATGGAGCCCTGCTTTCCTGGAGATGGTTAAACACCTGCCTGCCCATGGGAAGTGGTGAATGAATTCCTTGCTTGGCCTTGCTTCGCTTGCATGTGCAGCTTTTGCTTTACCTGTTACACTGTCTTTACCATGACCCACAAGTTTTCTCCCTTTTACTCTTTTGATTCTCTCCCCCATCCCACTGGGGCAGAGTGAGTGAGCAGCTGTGTGGGGCTTAATTGCTGGCTAGAGTTAAACCACAACACTATTACTGAAAGATTTGTTTTAAAACAAATATCCTTTTGATAAGAGAGCAAACAAAGGCTCCATATGTGCTGTTTTAGTAGTAAACATATATGTTTGTGATTGCCCTGCTCTACTCTGCACTCGTGGAGCCTCACCTCAAGTCCTGTGTGCAGTTTTGGGTGCTACAATAAAAGAAAGATATAAAGCTATTATGGAGTGTCCAAAGAAAGGCTATGAAGATAGTTAAGAGCCTTGAGGGGAAGCCATAGGAGGAGTGGTCGAGGTCACTTGGCTTGTTTAGCTTGGAGGAGACTGAGGGGAGACCTCATCGCAGCCTACAGTTCCTTTACAAGGGGAAGTGGAGGGGCAGGCACTACACTTCTCTTTGGTGACCAGTGAAGGACCCAAAGGAATGGCCTGAAGCTATGTCAGGGAAGGTTTATGCTGGATCTTAGGAAAAGGGCATTGGAACAGGTTCCCCAGGGAAGCAGTCACAGCACCAAGGCCATCAGAGTTGAAGTGTTTAGAAAATGCTTTCAGGCACATGGTGTGATTCTTGGGGTGGCCCTGTGCAGAGCCAGGACACTGATCTTTGATGACTCTTCTGAGTTCCCTCTAACTCAGGATATTATATGATTCTATGTTCCTAGAGGCATGTTATGAAATTCAGTGGTTTGACGGCTGCATCTGGAGTCCTAGCACCTGAACAGACATCTTATTTTGATATGGTCTTATAAATAAAGATAGTGTTTAGATTTTACATCTACCACGCAGCTAGGCAGTTCTTCCAAGCCTGTAAGGAACATTAAGGCACTTGACCCTTTGAAGAGCAAGTACAAAACACTAAAGCTATTTTTGCTGTAGTGGTTGGAACCAATAGCTCATCTATGTGACAGCAAAGACATGCCCTAGAGCATACATTAAAAAACTCAAAAAACTGAGCATAGGAGGACATCCTGACAATGAATTAGGCTGCCAATTTTTTTATTTGGTTTAAGCAAGTTTCTCTTCATGGTCATACAGCAGTTTCAGCCTCAGATGATCCAGAATATCAAGAAGGTTATTAAACTGTGGATAACAACAGCATGGATTTTTAGTAGGCTGGACTGTGAAGAGCAATATTTAAGGCAGAGGCATATATTCCCTACAGCCACAAGAGCTGCAACCTCCAGCAGAGGAGGTGGTGACCTCAAACCACCACAGATGCTTGCTTGCTTCAGCATAGAGAATAATAGTCCTAGTTTTAGAAGACCATATACATTTGGAAAGTGAGATTTTACAGAACACTGATTCTGAACCAGTGAGGCAGATCATGAAAGAGAGCACAGAGCACTGGTGAATACATATCACTGCACTTTGTGCTGGCTGAATGCAATTCCATCTTCCCTGTCATGGAACTGTGCTCCCAGTATCAGACAATATTAATTTCTGATCAGCAGTTCAGTGTTAAGCTGGAAAGAAAGGCACTATGACCAGCCCATTCTCAAAGGACTAATCCAGCAGTGGTTGGATTAGATACTTTAAAGCCGCTGCTTAGGGATAGGGGGAGCACACAAGCCTTGCATTGCACAAGAGAATTGAGGGGATTCTTGTATCTTGGATGTGTCATTCATAAACTGGGTATACAGCCCTTAGACTGGGAACAAAAACAGCAAGAAGCATGTTTTCATTAGCTGCTTGACTCCTATAGTGAACTGTATAAACTGAAACTGTGCTGGTAGATCCAGAGGTGGGTCACTCCAAAGCCACTAAATTTTATTACTTGCACACTGTTCAGTTGCAGCACGGGGGGCAGAAATGAACACAAGCAAAACTAAACAAAAAAAAATCTAAACAAAAAGCAAACAAAAAAAATTTTAAAAAAAATCAAAATAAAAAAAGAACCTCAGAACAAAAAAGCTCCAGAGACATGATCTGTTCCCTCTTTTGTTCCTTGCATATTCATACCTATCTGCTCTTCATCTGGAATGCCCATGATCTTCATTGCCTCCATGGTCTCCAGAAACATGTCTTTGTCTTGCTGGCCTGGGATCGTAACATGCCCATTGGAAAGGAAGCGGTATTTGTTGTAAGGCTCCAGCAGCAGATCGTCTTAGGAAAGAATTCAGAAAGAAGTTACTATGGTTGTTTTTTTTTAACAGACAACAAGCTGCCACCAAGAAAAATTTCTGACTCTCATATACTACCAGGCACTGGATGAATCTGGGATTAAGCCCAGTTTTACTGAGGGCTGAACATTTAATGTATTTTAGATAAAATCAGAGTTTTTCTGTCTCATTTTTTTCTATTCCTTCCTCTGGACTACTCCACCAAAGCAGTGTCAATCATCATTATGCCCTAAGTCTATAAGAAGCAGGGATTAATTTGAAAGTAAATTTGCCTTTAATTTCAGATACTTCATTTGTTTCAAGTTAGATAAAAGTTAATATATAGCTCTTGAAACAGTAGCTACTATGAGAAAGTCCTCTCCTTGTGTCCTTCCCTCCAGATCAATTTGCACCTCTTGCATAACACAGACCCTGGTTACTAGGTTGACGTATTAAAGCTAGGTGTACTAGGATCCCAGACTGGTAGAGCTGCTTAGCTGCTTGCAGATTTGCTCCACTCAGTTAAACACTGAGTACACCCCTGTAGGACCATTCCTGCACTAGAATAGTTTACATCATGCAAGACTAGACTAAACATGGGACAGTGATTTAGATAAGGAAGGGCGTAGAGTCATTGCTGGCACAGAGACAAGTGCAGGAAGGAACCAGAGAAGCAAGTTTTCAGGAACTGAGAAGTGCAGGGGGAGGGCAGATAGATGTATGAGTGCATGAAAGAAGTGGAGGAGAGCTGACCATATCTAAAAGGTCAAGACAAGAAACTATGAAGGAACAGGTCCTAGTCTACAAGTGTTTTGAACCCTCTGTTGTTGTAATTATGGGATTCATTTATCACAACACAACCATACTTACTCTTCAAATGCTCCCCTGCCCCAGAGAGCAGGTAGTAAAAGATGTGGAAGGTTCTCTCCTCTTTGGCCTGGCGAATTGCACGTGACTTCTCCAGCAGATCTTCAGAGAGTCAAGGCATAAGACAGGACATACAAATCACTTCCTATTCTATGGTAGGAGAAAAAACTCATATTGCCTGACATTCTCCTCATGCCAGTTGACAGGGGTATTGACTTAGCAATCATTATCAGTCAACAACCCCCTGTGCTTCTGGTCTTAGTTTTACTAGCCTCTGAATGATGACTGTGGTAAGAGAGACTTAACTGATAAAAACCAGAAAAACAGTGGCCATCCATCCCCACTTACCTTAGACAGAAGTGAGAATGACTTATTCCAAACCTATTCATATTACTGCAATTTATGCTTGCATTTCAGTCCCTTAAGATTAGAATTCATTCATTCAGAAAATATCCCACCATGATCACAAAGGTCACAAACAACTATATGAGGAAACAGGAGACTACAACAGTGATCTTTCTAGCATAAATTTAGAGTGCTTCCATTGCTTTCTCAACCAGATAAAGTCAAGAGTGCTAGTGCCATTATCACGTGCCTTTAACTTCTTCTTTCAAGTGGTTACAGAAAGGATACAGGTCTCAATATTGGCTCCCACAATGTAGCCATTGACATCAAAGTTGATTCTGATGAATTTGCCCTAAGAGGAAAATAATAGCATTAAAATTAGTATTCATTTTATCTCATAACACCAATAAACAAAAAAAGTAAATCTCCTGTTTTTAATCCAGGAAAGGAAACTCAGAACAGGTCAGGCAGGTTTTAGG
>NW_020884873.1:15331036-15409772 GCF_003945725.1 Corapipo altera
ACCAAACACCTCCAGACATCTCTGACATTCCGGCAGTCTACAATTCAAACTCACTATGTTTCAATCTAGATTTCCTACAACCGGGTTCCCTTCAGTTTCACATGTTATCTACACAGTTCTACCTCCTTCAGTGTTAGCTTCAACCATTTTCAGTTAGCTCCAGCTCCCCCACCTGCCCTCTCAGATGTTGCCCATTGCTGTCCAGAGCAAGCAAAATAAGGAACAGTATTTGCTCTCCAGGATAAAACTGACTAATTACTTACAATAAAAATCAGCATAAGTGATCCTGGCATAGGCTCTGGTTTCTTCATTCTAGAGACCTAATTGATCTATTCGGGATAATTGACTGAATAAAGTTGATTTCCCAGATTAATTTGAAGGAATCACTCAGAGACAGTTATCCTGTCCCTGACAGCAATTCATCAAAAAGCAGAACAAGTCTTCCCTCTGGAAAGTACAGAATACTGGCACTCATGACAGACAGTAATACTCACAAATCTTGAGGAGTTGTCGTTCTTGACTGTCTTGGCATTTCCAAAGGCCTCCAGGATGGGATTAGCCTGGAGCAACTGTCTCTCCAGTTCTCCCTAGAGAGAAATCCAAAATTAATAAAGTAGGTAGCAGTTCACTGCATTAACCTTGGGTCAAACCAGCGCTGCAGTTTCAATTCACACTAGTTGGCATCTGCTGTAGAGAAGCCATATTAAACCTTAGGAGATGATCACTTAAACCTTCAAAGGAGACTCATTAGTTATCTGGGTGAAACAGAAACAGTCACGAATATGGTCTTATTCCCTTCCTCAACGCAAGCACATCGCAGTGCTGTCTTTCTGTTAACAAGAAGCCCTTCAAAGCCATTGGCTGTAACATCTCACAGACTTCCCAGGATTAAAGTGAAACACCATACCATCCAAGACCAGGCCCTCATCCCAGAAGTGTACTGCCATATAGGCTGGAAGAGTGAGGGAAACCCTGTCTTGCTACTTAAAGACAGCTCTGAATGCTGCTAGTAATAGTTAGTCTGAAAAGGTCTAATGTTTTATAAAAAACAAACAGAAGGCAAAAATGCTTGCACTTTTTAAAGAGTCTACATCTTCCAAAATACAAACAAGCAAAAACCTCCTTTGTAAGGAGGCACACACAAAAAAGAGAATTAGTGGTATCCCACAAACTGCATGATTGCTTGCATTCTGCTGCCATATTCACACACTCCTCCCCTCAAGGAACACAAAATACTGGAATTGTAGAAAAAGAAATTCAGAACCTTTATCCCCACCAAGTACTAGACTACTGCAGCATATTCACCTTTCCCTGCAGGCTCTAGATGTATCCCTGGCTGTTGCAAAAATTACTTGTCCTCTGTGCTAAAAGCATGGAGTTCTATATATTTCAAGATCACCTACAAAGCCTCTGGAGACAGAAAATTACAGTTTAGATTAATGTTTCTCTTTTTAGCAGTTATCAGTAAGTACTCAAGACTGCCTGTGCATAACAGATGGAAATGAAGTTTGATTTGTGAGAACTGGAATTTATGGGAAAACTATTTAAGGTTATTTCTAAAGGAAAATTGTTCCCATTTGTTCTCAAAGACAGATTAGTTCTTACACAGTGTCTCTAAAAATACATGCAATAAAAAAAGGTGGAAGATATATGAGAAACTGTACAATGAACTACAAGTCTTTATTTTTATTTCCACAATCATTTCACTTCATGCTTGCAAAGTGCAAAGCCAAACAAGACCCTCAGCCCCTACAGAACTGCACAGGTACAGAAGGGGCAGCTGCTGCAAACACCTTCATTCACTGTCAAGTATCTACAACTAGGGGCTTAGCCCTGGTAAGGGAACCTGAGCTGGGACATCAGCACAGACCCAGAATGTGGCACTGTGAGGAGAAAACCTTGAAAATAGGGTTCAGTCCTTGAAACTGTGTGGCAGTCACATTTCCCCTTGTGTTCTGGCACACGTATTGAAGTTGGAGTGCTCTTCCCTCACCCCATTCCTCTTCCCCATCCTGCAGTGAAGTTCTAGACCTTTGTTTGTGATTGCAGTCTGTTACTATTTAAGTGAGAGATGACAGCAACATAGCATTTAAACCCAACTATGGAACAAGAAAGGAAGAGAAATCAGGCTTTGATAACAGATCTATTTTAATTATTTGGCTAAAAATAAAACCAAGGTCATACTTAGCTACACAGAGATCAGAAGTTTATGGATATCCATACTACAGTGCCTCCTGTTATTTAGTACCTCAGGAAAAAGTGTCACTGGTTTCAAGGTGGTGTTGATAAACTGTGGGTTAGAGGTGCTTATGTCTCTTTAACACCAAGGTAGCAATAGGCATAGAGAATGACACCTCAGGCTCACAACAATACCAAACTACGGGGAGAAGAAAAGGCTGAAGAGTTGGTTAAGTCAGTGAGCCCTCCTGACCTGCCATAGCACCATGATACAGTGGGAAAAATCGAGTTCTTAGCATGCCACAGCAATGGCACATAAGATTAAGTGTCTACAATTACCATATCCATTCCTCACTAGCACGCTCTCTTTGTTTAAAAGTCAATTTCATTATGTTTAAAATTTAAAAGAGGTTTTTGGGTGGAGTTTGTTGGGTTTTTTTACCTTAAATTTTGATGGCTACCTTCCACTGATGGAAGATACTTCATTATTATTTATACAACAGGTATTTTGCAAAGCAAAACCTGTACAACACAGACCTGTCCATGACAAGCTTTCTAGAAATTCTAAGGTTCCTATCATTAAGATGCTGCCAATTTTCTTGCACCTGTAATTGCCATTCCTTGACCTGAAACAAATTTGTTTAATACTTGGCATGCATTTGAAGTATGTACTATATTCCTCATGAAAACAGAAGCCGTAAAAGCCATTGGATCTGTTACCCTGTGGCTGGGCAGTGTCCAACACTCTTCTATTTCTACTGCTCTGAAGTTACAAAACCAATTTAAAGCAATTAAAATCCTTGACATCTACCTTGTACTCTGAATTTTTTGCATCTCATACACTTTCTGGAAAATTCTGTATGCAAGGTAGAACTTTTGCCAGTCATTTATTCTTCAGAAAGTGTAGAGAAAGGCATCCAGAAATCACAGCTACCTGTAACAGCATGCAATTAAAAAAAACATATGGGTGAGGGTGTTTGGGCTGTTTGTTTGGTTTGCTGGAGTTTTTTGTTGCTTTGTTTTTTACACTTCAGGGATTTGCTTTTGTATTCTTCTCCGCAGTCATGGGAGAGATTATCAAATAACTGAATCCCAACAACAGTGGCTGGACAGGGAAAGGAGAAAGGTCATCAGTAACTTAACCTTTGTTACAAATATTTAAATAGATTTAGTACACCCCCAAAGGAGCCTTAATGTGCTTAGTAGTCACACCATGCAGGCAGAAGCTATTTAGCTGAATATACTAATGCACTGGAAAAGAATGGTGAAATGCATCACTACCTCCAAAATGAGCGAGCTAGAGTTGAAGAATATGCTTTATAAATCTGATTTTGTTCTGATACTTGGAAAAACAGAGGTTTACATCCCAAACTTCTATAGGTGACAGTCAAGAAACCTTCATGGTAAATAAAGCACCACTACTTTCTATAATATCATTGTTTATGTTTCATGCCTAGTCTTGCAGCATAAAGGTTCAACACTATCATATCCTAATTAAAGACAAAGAATCTGCCATGACCAGTACACCTGAGATCATCAAAAAATTAAACGTATTCAACTTCATGAACTCTTATACTCTGGTTCCAAGTTTGCTTTGTAAAGAGTTTTTGCAGAGAGCACTCTACCGATTAACATTCAAAGACTCCAGCTCTAAATCCCCTCTGCTAAGGCCAGTTTAGTCACAAAGCTGGAACAAAATGTGAGCTGCAGGACTTTTTGGAAAAAATCAAAACTTACGGGAAAAAATTAAATATCAAACTTGGGCAAATCACCAACCAGTCCAACTGGTCCTGTCCTGCTTCGATGGTTCAAATTTTGCTCAAGGACAAGCAGTGGAAGAATACTTAACTCAACCCCATGATTCTATTTTCCACACTTAAAAAAAAGAAAAAAGGAGAATGTTTCTAAATACAGCTACTGACAGACCATGGAAAAAGCCTTCATATGTCTGAAAGTTTGGCACATGGAACGTTTTTTTTTTGGTTGGATTCCAGAAGTTACTTACTATGTGCGTGCGCACACACAGTGTGCCTGCGTGCAGAGATGCCTTCTTATTTATATATTCTACACACATAAGACATGCCAACACATTAAGCTACTAGGGGAAAACTCTTATGTAGAGATACAGTGGACACACTTGGCACCTGGCTTTCATTACACAGCTTACCAGTGAACATTTCCAGTGTGTTCAGCTCTGGCTAACAAGCCCACAGTCCTGGAACACCCTGTCTGCAGAGCAGCCTTCCCTGTGACCTTTCTTTGCAACCCACAGCCGCAACTCACTGCAAGGAATAGAAAGCTAAATACTTCAACTACATTAATCTTACTAGGAACACACACACATTGTATGCTTCAGGTTCTAGTAAAGCCTTGTCCAGTCCTATTGTCCTGGATGAATGCTTCTCAAATGGTATATCTCAGAAAACCCTGCAAGAAAAACTTGAAATGCAAACTAGTATTGAGCACACAAGTATTCTTGATATCACTATAGTCTCCAATTGAACATCCTTACAAAAAAATTATTGTGCACCACACAAAAAAAAATAAAAATTGTGAATTGTCTATGGATTTGTTTTAGCTGCAGAAAGTGATATTGGTGTGGAGTGAAAAGCTGCTCAAAAAAATCACACAATGGGACAGAAAATGCATTCCTGGTGCAGAACGTGCAGTAAACGTGCAGCTCACCTACGAGGATACAACTGAAGAATTCGGCAATAGTCCATCGGGGGAGAGGGAGGGGAAAAAAATATAAGTGAGACATCTTTAAAGTCCTCCCACCATCATCACCACCCTCCTTTCATGTGCTGCTAACACTTGGCTGTTTTCCCCCCTTCTAATGTTTTTGTAAAATTTCTAAGTTTTCAGCTGATGTCCACTAGCCTATCACTGTATTCTCCAGTTTTGAGACAGTATATGTAATAGCCAGACCTAATCTTTGATGGTACCGAAGAAAGGAGACAAATCCTCCATGGACAGATCAGTTTTAAACTGCCTAGACTGGTTATAAGTAATACATCCATGTGAAAAGGTCAGTACAGGTGATGCTTCACTTATAGCAGCTCTTGCCAATGCACTTGCCCATGAATCCAAGAGGTTGTGGATGAGCTTATCCCCACTGTAGCTCCACTGAATCAAAGGAATTATGACTTTGAACAGTTTTCCCTAGCTTGCCATTTTTTACAAACTTTTATTGTTTCATAGTTCGCTGTCCTCCTCAGTCCCCTGATAGATGTTAATACCTAAGCTTCTACAGAACATTATGGCTTTTACCAGCATCAGCCAACACATACTTATTGTCCAAAGTCAGCACAGCAATAAAATGTCAGTAAACCTAGGTCTTACCTGGTCTTTTTTAGACTTGTGTGAGGAAGCAACATGAGCCAGATACTGAATGACCTTCTTGGTGTTCTCTGTTTTACCAGCTCCTGATTCACCTCTGTAAAGAAAATATGCAGTTCATTCAGAAACAAGAGGTAGGGGGACATATTTATACTTCTAACCCCAAAAGGGCTACAGACATCTTTAACTGCATTCTGGCCATTGCAGCACCTCCCTCAAAAGGAGAAAAAGTTAGACTGCAGTTGTACCCTCAGCCAGTTTGCAGCTGGGTGCAGGTTCCACATGTAAGCAGGACTGAGGGTCAATCAATTTTACTGCGTCTAGAAGAGAAATTGCTGTATCAAGAGTATCTGTTACTCTATCAGCCTCAGCAGTATGAACGAACTTAAACATCACAGCTGCATCAAATCTGAAGGACCACTCGAAGCCTTTTCCATTGACAAAGCTGTATTACTTCAGTAGTTTGAGCACAGGGGCTGTTTCAAAACCATCCTTCTTCCACTTATTTTGCAGAAACAATTATATATTGGAGGAACTGTAGTGGGACCTTCCTTGACTCTCCATTATCACCTGATTTTGTAAGCCTACTACCAGCAGTTAAAATTAAGAGAGTCCTTCAACCAAGAACATAAAAACACAAGCTTTGACATGCAGACAAGCTGGCAACTGTAAATACTCACGTGCAAAGGATGGACTGATCCTCTCGATCTAGAATAAAATATAAAAAAAGTGGTCAGACTAGGACTCTAAAACTGAATTTCTCTGACAGAATGAAATCAATATCAAAGACAAAACCAGGAACTAGTAAACACTGACAAGTATCTTTAGAAACATGGCCAGGTAACCTCCTCTCTGGCAAAAGATCCCAACCTCCTACCATATGCCAAAGGATAATGGCACCATAGCAGTTTAGTTTTCTTCATCCAGAAAGATTATTTGCATTACAATTTTTCTACAAACAATACAGAAGTCTCCCACTGAATATTTCCTTATCACAGAGCTACAGTTTGATGTGCACCTCCTTGTTCTTCAGTTGCCTTGCCTCTATTATACTGAGCCCATACTGACTTACCAAAGTTATCAGCAGAGCAGTGAAAATGGAAGGGGGAGAGGGGAAGTGGGACAGCAACTGTTACAAATCCTAAAGTGCCAAAGACTCATATCAAACAGAGGTTTTCACTCCAAAACAAACACTGGAAGCTCAGTGAGAAATATTCGTTACTTATTTTGTACAGAATGGACTCAAAAACTATGACACTAAGCAGCAGCTTACATCCTATACAGCTGATTGTTTGTGGCATCAATCCCTATTGTATTAACACAGCAACTGGTAACAGCAGAAACCTTTTCTTTTTCATGTTTACATACCACCACACATACTAATGCCTGTGTTCAGTTCCCATCTGTGGATGATATCTTTCCAGTTACAGAACTTAACTCACCCAGCCTATTCACCACTATCTTCTCCCACATCTTTTAATCACCTTTCAGCTTCCACCTATGATTCCACTTCCTTATGCACACTCCTGACTAGTCCTTCCACCATGCCTTCATTCCACAGCTCCCACACTATTTCTTTGTGAACACACTCCCCTGATTCTGCCTTGTTTCACCTTTCATTTACCCCTCTACCCTGTGCCCGCCTGGCCCCCTAGGTTGCATCCCATTTCTTCTCCACAGCACCAGGAACGAGCTGGGAGCACTGGGCAGACTGGAGAGTGCCTGTACCTATACCAGAACAGCCTTAGTGGCTTGTAGTGATCACAAGGGCAGCAAGACCTGTTCCAACATGGAACAAACAGGCACAGCAAGTCATTCACTGACAGTCCACAAGAGCCACTGGGGCACTCACAGAACACACTGTGCCACCAAACTCAAAATCCCCACTAGTCTGTGGCTTTTTTTGTTTTGTTTCATTTTAGGTGTTTGTCTGTTTTTAAATCAAGACCGGAGGACTGTCAGATCATCCAGTTTGAGAAGCTCAGTAATACAGCAGCAGTTAGATTCCATTCAGTTATCTCCACTTTTCTTTTTCCACCAAGTCCCAATTTTGCATTGGGCTGAGGTCTAATTTGTGAAGAGAGAAAAAGCAAGCCTCAAACATCCATAAGTATACAATTCACTGCTCTAATAAATTGTTTCAGCAATTGGTAACCTTTGTCAGTTATGTTGATGTTTGTGACTGTCTCTACATTTTAGCTACTGGCTCTTTCTAATCCTTTTTCCCATAGCTTAGAGAAATCAAGTGCACTCATTATTCTTCCCACCACAGAGTACTTAGACGATATAATTAAGTCACCATTCAAGTTGTTTTGTGCAAGATAAAGAGATTGAGCTGTAATTAGGGAAGGCTTTCTAGTGTGATAGATTTCAAGTACCTGAAACCACTTTCTATACCCTTAAATACCGCTGCTGCAAGTGAATTTAGCATTTCAGTTTTAACATCAAGAATGCCATATTCATCAAGAAAAATCTTCTATAAACTCAGTTTATAAAGAGAGGAGTATAGTTAGCCTGTGGACATATTTTCATGGAATAAGGAAAGCTGGTAAACCTGCCAAATTTGTGATTCCATCTTCTCTTAAATTATTCTGAAGCCAATAATGAAAGCATTAGGTTCACGTACTACAGATACACAACTCCTGCTATTAAGCTTCTTTAATGGAATCTGATTGTATGTAGATAAGCAAAAAAAATGAGAGAAAAATAATCTGCTCTTTTCCTGCTAATACTCAGAATGTTACCTGTCATTACCCTGGCTAATGTTCTCAGAAAGAGCTGATCAGCCCCAAGTTTGGAAGAAAGTAAGCAGAAGAAAATCACCACTCAAACATTTTTGGCCTGGCAAATTCTTAAGCCTTCAAAGCTAGATGTTGCTGCTTTACTTGCACTGCATATTCATTTTTTCAAGTGTTGAATTTAATTCACTGTCTTTGAGACATGCACCCCTTTTGCTGAGGGACAGGGCAAGAGTAGAGGTTAGCCAGCTTCAAAAGCCCCACGCATTCAAGGTTCCCAGTGGGTCAAGGGCTCAGAAGGCACATGCCAGCCCTGTGCATGACTGGGCACTTTGAGGGTGGATCAGGGGAATAACTAATGACTCATTTATGGATTGCCTAAGGAAATGTATTCTTGGGTAGTGCAACACCTAGGTACAATCCTCCATTGCAAAGCAGCTATGTGAAAGGACAAGGCTGTGCCTCTGAATAATATTTGACTTTCAAAAGCTTGACTATAAACAAGCAGTCCACTTGTCTGAGAAAATATACTTGCATTCAGGTACTACAGAGGTTCTTCTAAGAAGTCAATTTGAGAGAAAGAAAAAAAATATTTAAAAAGATAACTCTAAGGAAGGTGCTCCTTACTCCTGGTAGCCAGCTCTGATCCTGGAATATGAGCTGGGGCTTCTTAAACAGGCAGTGGAGCCCCAAGCACTTGAATAGCACATGCCTTCCCATTCCCTCTCCTCCAGATGATCCAGTACAAGAGTACTGGTAGGCAGACAGATAAACTGACTGCCCAACAGAAAAAGAGATGATCAACATCAAATAAAACCAAGAAGCTCTTTGGCACTGAACACTTCTTGATCATGCCAAGTTTTGTTATACTTAGTTGAGAAGTCCTTTCAAGCCTCATTCCAGTGAGGCAAGGTAACAACAGCACCCTGAAGTGACCCTAGGAAGTCTCAAAGGGGCAAGCACAGGATTTTTCCCTGCCTTAACACAGAGCAAGGTGTTGAAAGGTGCTCAGACAGGAAAAGTCACAGACAGTGTTCAAAATCCTGTTGGCACAGTATTCCTCCCCCAGCATACCTTCCTGGTGGCCCACTGCAGCTGCCTTAGTCACCTCTGCTTTAAGTCAGCAGGAACGTACCTGCGAGTGCAGGCAAGTCACCGGGAGCGTGCAGACACTGCCATAAAAGGCAACATTCCTGTTTGCAATCCGGGGGAAATTCTTTCCCAGGACTGCAAAGCAGCAGTCATTGGGATAGCTGGAATTCTTCTAATTGTGTACAGACAGACAACTCAAATAATGTGTTGAGTAACAGGAAACTGGAGCCGACCAAAGGGCCAAAGAGCTAATGCATACAAAGCATAACTCTCAGATACAATTTCAGTTAAGAATTGTTTAAAATGCCAATAATCATTCTCTATACCATGCTGACTTGAGCCATCATGAATCAGAATTCAGTTGTCCAGGCAAGAGGCCACCTCCACCTCATTTTTAAAAAAAAAAAACAAAACCCAAGCATTCAACATGGGCGTTCTGCACAACTTCAGTCAGCACTTGCCTGTATTTTACTGTCAGTTGTGCAAGCAACCTACTCAGCAAAAGAGAATGTGCTGGGTACAATAAACTCAGTTGCTTATAATAACACAATCAAGAAATGCCTGATTAAAAGAAATCTGCATCTGCTTTTCAATCCTAAACAGAGTTACTTATTAAAAATAATCCAGAATAACAACTCATTAGTTAATTATAGCAACAGTTCTGTATTTCAAACCAGCTGACAAGGAAAGCTTTTTATCTAGGCTCTTCTTCAGCTCTCATCACCATAGTATTCAAGTGATCATAAGATGCAGCAGCCTCAAGCATCCAGAAATTCAGGAAGTAAAACATCCTTTAAATTTAAACTATACAGCAGTATTGTATAATAAGATCAGTAGTTTAATTTTACTATGTAAAAAACCCCATAATATCTAACTCATTCTTGACTTTCTTTAGTCCAAGAATAAAAGACTGCATCTTAGACAGGTGACTGCTTCAGCATATACTAAAAACTTAATTAAACCAAAATTTGTTTTCATGAGAGGAAAGGAACTTCTTGTACAAAGAAAGTCCTCAACCAAATATTCTAATGCAAAACAACAAGTCTCAATGAATGCTGAATTGCTGTGGTCAAATATATTGGCATAATTGATAAATTAATGCAGCTCCAAACTCCTGACTTCTGTTTTTAAATGTTTTGGGATGGGAGAAGAAAAAGGTTGGAAAGCTAGAAGAGAATATGCAATTTAAGCTCTCCATCTCAGTTACAGAACATCCTACCAGGCCTTTATCACCCACTTCCTCTGCATGAGTGACTCCCGTTTCAGGGCTGTTCATCTCCATAAAAGGAGAAGTATACAGCATTCACACAATGGTGACATCATCTCTCCAGCTAAGAGGAAGTGGAGCTGAAAGGCGAAGGCTTGGCTTGCAGTCCCCTGCCTATAGCTGACTCATTAAGGCTAAAAGCTTAACCATAGCTCCACGGTAACACCCACCTCCTAACCACGGAGCATCTGGCAGGATGGAGCAGCCTGGCCCTCCTAGTTCCTGTTACTACACTGCTCCGCCAGCATCCCGGGGAATGCCTGCAGCCCAACTTAGCCAACTGGCTGGCCAACCAACTTACAGAGTTGACCTAAAGCAAGAATTAGTCTTAAATGCATCTAAGTGCTTCAATCATACAGTATTTTCAGCTTCTTATTGCCTCCTCAAATTTCCCTTCCAACATCAACATAATTTTACAACCCACGTCCTTTCCTTGGGGTTCTTGACACAGGAGGAATCCCAGGCCCCTGCCACACTGTGCTACACAGAACAACCCCACTGGCATCAGATCCAATCAAATGTGTTCATTGTGGTGCTTTAACCTATATGTTGGTTTGAACAAGATCAAAAACACTCCAGGGGAACACCAGAACAGAGCCTGAGAGTCTGTTTTTGCATTATCATCTAAGGAATGCATTATAGAGAGCTTTCAAAATGCTAATAAACTATCATCAAGTACAAAAAGAAAAAAAAGAAAGAGAAAAGAAAAATCAAATGAAGGACAAACACAGCATATTCAAGATAGCTCTCAACAACGGAGATGTTAAAAGATGTTAAAAAAAAGATGGTTAAAAAAAAGAGAGAAAAAAACCCACTTGAGTTGGCAGGAACTCTGCAGTGCCAAGATTCAGCTCTGCATTAGCTGAAGTTTGAGGACAGCCACAAGGAGAAAAATAAGTTTCATTTGAAAAATGAAATATATCCTACTGGGTCAAATGCAAATATTTATTCCCCCAAGACATTTTTGGACTAGAGCCCATATCCCTTTCTCTAGCACTCCTTAACTGAATCTGGAGATGGCAAAAAACAAGTTAGGCTGTAATTTTAGGTTACACAAATGTTTATGAAGTTCTGACAGAAAAGAAAAACTGGTATACAGCCTGCAAAAGCTCAGGCAGCTCATGATACTAAAACAGTGAACTGCAGGGAGACTGACAGCAGGGGCTGGACCATTACATAAGCGACTGCCAGGGAGCTCCTGCTCTGGTTTACAGGAATGAACTGAAAAGGGTGTGGTAGCTACTAAAAAACAAGTGGGCAACGGATTCATTTTTAGCTCCTTGTTCTATTGGAAACCACATTTTGAGACACAGATTTTGAGAGCTGTATTTAGAAATCTCAAGTAATTCAAAGCACGTAAAACATTTCTTAAGAAAATGAGAAACTACGTACATATTTTCTCGCTATTTGTATCCAGACACCATCAAAACTAATATTCTCTGCAATTAGTAACCAAATTTAATGTTGCCCTTTGCATCAGAAATTTGGACAAATCTTGGAAACAAACTAGTGACACCACAGTCCATATTCTTTTGCGTTTAATGGAAACAGAACTAGACCTTTACATGCAACTTGAAAGAGATATCTGTGCCTCTACATAATCTGAGCAGGTCTGAATTGATAAGCACTCACAGAATCCCATATAGAAGAGAAAGATGCACTTTGAGACAGTGCATTATGCAGTGCAGCACAGCAGATCAGTGCTAAGAAGCAACCTGAGAAATTACTTGGCAGCAAGCAAGTTAAAACAGAAGTGTTCTGCTAGCTCGGAAACTTAAACAGATATGCAAACATTTAAGAATTACAAACAAAACTCTTGAAGGTCTCTGTTCTATAGAAGCAGATCTAGAGGACTGCCTGTAGTGAAAATCACAACTGGTCCCGAGGTGCATGTGAAGATCTACAATGGCAAGAGATTTGTCTTAAAATACTTCACACTGTGTTTTGTCCCTTAGTACAACAAGGCACCAAAAAATGAGGTTACTGTGCTTCAGGATTTTTTCTTTTAAACACCAAACGCAGAGACCACCTAACACCCAAGTGAACACCAGCAAGGTGCTGGCTGCACAGGCTCCTTTGCAGACTAATCCATCAAGGTCAAGGAGGGTTTAATCACTGTACAATGATTTTCAGAGGTTTGTTAGATGAAATGTTAGGAGTTCCCTAAAAAACGTGGAGAAAACTGGGTAAGAAAAGAGACAGAGCATGTTCATTAGCCATGTGCTGCCTATTCCCTCTCCTACTTATCTCTTCATTGAACAGGATGAGCTTTGTAGACCAGAATAACCATACTGACCTAATCTATTACAGAAGTTTCAGATACTTTTCCGGGCATTAAAACCAACACTATGCTCCAGATACCAATGACATTTCTAGCTTCTATCACTATTTGACACAGAAAATTCCCTACATGGGTTCCAAACAGACAAACGGGTGCTGTTTAACAGTTCTAAAGTATGTTTTTCTAAATTGAGGCCCTGGAGACTATGAAATGAGGTAAAGGATGTACCTCTTCAGTACACATCTGCTGCCTTAAAATAATGATTTATTTGCTCAAGACATCTCTCCACTTACAGGCACCGTGCTTCAATTATCAGCATCAGAAGACTAACTCTTCTGAAAGCAGACTTGAGGTTTCTGGCACCCAGGTTACCCAGGGAGCAGAAACATTAAGACAAATGGTTGTTTTCTCTAATAGCAAAAATGTTACGCTTTTTTCAGAGTTCTGCTCTTGAAGCACAGTCTCTCCAAGTACCATGCAGCAGAGTAATGTTCTCACCTCATTTCTGAGAGTCAAAGTCTTGGGTCAGAGAAAAAAAACAAAACCAACAACAAACAACCTACTTTGAACAAATTCTCCTCCGTTTTATTGCTTCAAGAAAGTACTTCTGGGAAAATTAAGAAAAAGCAATATAACCTCTTGGAATATCTAAGTGACACATGACACTTCTGTCAGTGGAGTAACCAGCAGACACAGTGTATCAGCACAGATGCCTGAAAAGGGTTAAATAGTTTCTGGATTAGCAGAGGTTGCAACAAAGCTCTCATCTTCCTCTCCCCTTCCCAATTCCTTTCCTGATGAACCAGCCCTTTGAAAGGCCTGCTTACTCGAATACCATAAACTGACTGAAAACCAACAAAAAAAAAAAAAAATCAGAGTCCAAATCAATTTACACAAAAAGCTTTTGCACTCTGTCAGCTTAAGAGATAACTATACCCCGTGCTGACAGAAGTCAGAGCCAACAGCTTGCTATCCTTCTTCATTCAGGCCATGAAGGATGCCCAGTCTTCAGGGCTCTGAAAGTAACCTAGGGAAGGCAGCCTAATCCTAAATGCCTCTGGCTCATGTGGAGCACCCAACCCTTTCATCTTCTATTCTCTGTACAGATTCCTGCCATACCACCGGCTGCTGCACCAAGCCTCCCCCACCACTGAGTAAAATGAGAAAGTGGAATAGGAATGCTGCTTTCCACTGCCCTAGAGGCTGGCCAGGACCAGAGACACTGCAACAACATACTCTCCGTCACCCCCAGTAGCAGACATTGGAATGCTACTGTTACCCTTTGCAACAAGGAAATAAGGCAGCAAAGAACCCTAAAACAATCTCTAGGAGTCTTGTTAGCACACATAGGCTACACATAGCACGCGTGTGAAGCCACACAGAAAAATCCTTCCAAACCTAGTTAAAAAGGTCAAACAAAGCAGGCTAGTTCAAAAGCTAACTGGGAATGATATTCACAACCAACAAGCATTTCAAAAAGTCAGCAACGAGGTATCTCAAACTAGGCAAAGAAGAGCTGGGGTAAACCTCTTGACTATCAATACTGCTGAGAATACTGCACAGTTAGAATTGTTCTGGGAAAGGTAAACACTCCAGCAGAGCTCATAGCAACTTTCCCATACTTGGAACACAGAGGCAGGGCTGCCATTCTTCAGCTTTGTACAATAAAGAAAGTCAAGTCTGGGATTTCCAAATTTTAGACATGGTTCAAGCAGTGGTCTGATGGAGACATCTTCTCTTTTCAACAGCAAAGAAAGCATCCATGTAGATTAATCACTAGCTCTGAACCACCATTAGACCAGGGAAGGTCACCCATCTCTTGTTGCAGAATTGCACTGCTTGGATATCTTCTGCCACATAATGATATACCTGGCAGAGATGAAGGACAAGGTGCATGCACATGCAGTTTCAAATGGTTTGACTGTTGTTTATAAAGGAAAAGGACTTCTTCAGTCTCCATACAACAATGCCAAACAAACCATTTCTGATTCTATATAGAAAAGATTTCTTTTTAGGGAACAATAACTTTGGTACAATTAAGTCAATAGCTTGTTTAAGAAAAATGCAAGTTAGTACTTGAGCTGACAATGAGAGGGCAAGAGAGAGAAGGAAGCAATAAGGGATGACGTTTATGGACAACATTCTGCAATGTGTAGTACAGGTGGAGCTTCTCTTCTTGTCCTTCATGGCAGACCCAGTCTTTCTCTGAGGGAAATGAGGTCCTATATAGGTCCATGTTCACAGGTTTTTTTTTTCTGGATACAGCACTCATTTCACAGTAACACACCAGCAGTATAGCTGTATTTTGTCAAGACCTGCCACATCTCAATACTGTGCCACCAGACCACTGCAGCACGTCTGTATGCTCATCCCTCCCCACCTCGGGCTTTTACAAATACAGATTTACTGATCCATCTTGTTAGCTCAGCCCTGTGCTCTGCTCTGCATGGCACCATGCTTTAGCAACCTTTCACAGCCTTCTCCACACAAAGTTTGTTTGAAGCCACTAACACAGGTAGGTGGATGGAGATTTTCTTGTCTCCTTCCCACTCTGGGAACCTATATTACTACAGTCCTCCTGTGCTTGGCAGTGCAAGTGGTAGTGAGGGCAGGTGAAAAGCAGAACTCTAAAACTGAGTCTAATGAGAGTTTTAAAGCATGATTTTATTATATCTGGCCATTGTTGAAAAATGTGAAGCTAATGACAAGACCTAGGAGAGACAAACACCTTAATCATTTCTAGTCATCAAAAATTAAAGGAGTAATTACATTCATACAAGTCACGACAAATCAAACTGTCCATTACACCCTTTAAACCTTACAAAGCATGCTTCTTCATAAAACCCATCTACAAACAGGAAGAAAAGCACAAAATACCTCCACACCTGAACACTCTCCAAGCATGCAAACACAAGCACTGACTCTGTAAAAGACCTCCTCTCAGAATGAGGGATATGCACAGGATATTCAGAGCTCATTTTTAAAAGTTCTCAAGTGACAAACAAGCTGCAGATACTATATATGGTTCTCTAATTCTCAGCTGTATATGTGAGGGTGGGGTCAACGTGCTTGCTGTCTTTTATTCCATGAAAAGCCAACAGATGAACTTAATATTTCCTGATGGGAAGTTTTATTTTTACCAGAATAAGAATGCAACCAAACAACTCTTGATCAGTAAAACTACCACTGAGCATCACACCTAAAAATATTAAGCTTGTTTCACCCAACTAGATTGTACAACTGGATTTTAAGCTGGCTTTTGTTAAAAGCCTCTCTCAATCAATACATCTGCCTGCCCACCTATAGCTATCTTGATCTATAAGCTCATCACCAAGAGGGAAAATTTGCTACCTCAGTTCTGCTTGCTTCTCTGAACGCTGTGCATTCACACCAACTTGTTCTTCATGTCAAATTTAGCTCTAACCAACCTCTTTGTAAGGTTCTTCGATCCATTAGAGCAGGAGAAAGGTATTCACCTGAACACAAAAGGTGGTACCAAGTAGGTGTCAGGTGACTGTAAGCAAGGACAGAGTGGGCAACAATGTCTTTTGATAGCAGTGAGTTGTTGTTCTCCTACAGTGTTCTGACTGCAACCTTGATTCGGGATTTCAACAAGAGTCATTATCTCAGTCAGCACTTACCTTGCATCATACTCCTGTAGGCTGTGTCTGTGATGGCATAGATATGAGGGGGCATCTCATGTCTCTTTTTGCCTTTGTACATCTCCACTATTTCTTCTGAGTATATGGGCAGGTTCTTGTAAGGGTTGATTACCACACAGAACAGGCCTGAGTAGGTCTGGAAAGAAAACGCCCCAGCAAATAAAGACAAGAATTACATGCTGTATAGTTGCATATTTTAACAGTATATTGCTTCAAAAAACAAACAAACTGAACAGTGCTTTTTTAAATACTTCTTCCAGTGATGCCATGTGGGATGCTTCCCACTACACAATATTAGAATCTGAGCAACGTCTAAAGTCATATCAACTTGACCAGTACTCAACTTTTCCAAGTATGCACAGAGCATCAACTGACACATTAGTCACACTGATGTCATTGGCCTGCTCCTTGGCTAACTAACAGTCCACTAGGACTGGCTTTCCTTCCTTTCAAGGTTCCTATATTCAGGTCAAGTGCCATTTTATTGTGTAAGGTAGGTGCTCAGCTCCTAGAAGCACACATTTGATTATGTTCTGCCTCATGTTTGCTATGGATTTATCTAATAATTGATCAACTACAACACAATAACACTTCAAGTCAAAATAGTTACTGAAATTAAAATTAGACCAGTGTACTCCTGAAAGGTTTTCAAGGCCACTGGACTAGGCCAAATTCAGTGCTACCTTGTTCTGAACAGGAAGCTGGATTAGATGGCCTCCTAAAGACTCTTCCAGCCTGAATACTTTCCTGACTTACAATGTAATGGGTATGACTCAAACTAGATTCAAACCATTAGATCATTAATGTTGTATAGTCAGCAACATTTGCTGAAGTTTACTTCTAATTAATTTCAAATGGTTAATTCATTGATCTATGACAGCAAACCTCGATTTCTCAATTGGTTTCCACTGGTTTAAATTGTACAATTCTAATGGAATACAAATGACAAAATACTTCCAGTGAAAATATTAAGCTTTTTTTAAAACAAGGAAAAAACCAAAACTCTGAGATTTGAATACCTGAAAGAAAAAGCCGAACCAACTTTGTACTCGCAAAGGGAATAGGAGAAGCAGAGACTTCTTGGATATCTCCTAGATATTCTAAGAATAGCATTCCAAGCCTTGTTCCTGGGATTTAGAGCTATCCTATTTCCCTGTCAACTTCAGAAGCAGCTGTTTGAAACATCTGGAGATGAACAGCTTTCTACAGCAACTTGTACTGCTACCATAAGAGAGTACCTTTGGTACTTTTTATTTCTGCTGTCAACATCTCTTCTATTGTTTGCTCAATGAAAAAAGAGTGCTCTGGAGTGGTAAAGAGTTCTCCACAAGGAGCACAGAGAGTACTTAATCAGATTTAGCTCCTTAGCTAGATAAAGGTAAGGATTAGACTGCACTGATCAGAAGGGTGAAAATAGCATCTACCACACAGTTTATGGTCTTGTATCTAAAGTTTCTACATGATGGTTTAATGTTAAGTAACTAGTTCACTCTTCTACGCAGCAGATTCAGATATAGTTTTCACTCAAAATTTTTTATAGATACTTAAGGTTCCTTTTCCATACCCCAAAATAAACTATCAGGATGTTTCCAGACCTATTCTTTTTCTTTTTCCTCTTTTTTCACTCATTTTTTAAAAATATTTGAGCAATATTTGAATGGCTTACAGAAAATACTAAATCACTTTCCAAAGTGGAAAATTATGAAAGTTGGCTAAAAACCTTTTGGCATAGTACTTCTAAAGTTCCAGAAGCTAAACTTCCATGAGACATTCTAGTCAGGTTAGGGTTCAGGTAGTGCTGGAAGGGAACAGTTTAAGGGATTTACAGAACCAACCTGGCAATTCTAGTTCCTTTTGCCTCAGCCTTAGCTCTCCATCAAGCCCAACGGTACTTGTACAGTACAGAGTATCAGCTGAAAGTCTGGGTCATACTTTCCTGACCTTTGACTTGTGGAAGACAGCGCAGCACCAAGAGGTAGAAAGGAGTCAAGGCAAGAGCAGCATGTTCACAGTACACACAATACAAGTCCACAAGGAACATTAAGTTTTCTTGTCTGTATTTGTGTGACCCTTCACGGCTGTGTTTGCTGACAAATCAGAACTGCTGCTTTTCAGGTAAGTATAGTGCAAAGGTCTGAAGCAATCTTACGGATGAGAGCAACAGTTTAGAAAATGGAAGACATTCATTTCACTTAGAGTGATGAAGCCATGAAGCAATTATGCAGGAAGAAGCCACCACTCTCTTCCAGCATTCTGGCTTCCAGGAGAAATACCTAAGGGAAGTTTCCACGCAGTATAATGATCTCAGATGTATGAGGTGATATTTTTGTTTAATAAGGAGAAACAACTAATCATGGCTGGGATAGGTAACTGAGTGAGACCACCATGTCACAACTGCTGGTCAAGCCCATTGACAGAGTTTTATAGGAAGCAAGTTGAGCTGTATGGAGCAGAAGCTGCCAGCCCTACCACAGAAACGACAAGAGTCATCTTCATCCTGCTGAAGTACAAGTAACAACTTATATGCATAAAACCCTGAATTGAACCCAAGGTTCCAGTTTAAAGGCTCACCTACCATAAGCATAGCTGGCTTGGAAATCCGTACTTTGTCTCAAACACTGCTATCTAAAAACAGAATTCTGGCATTACCTTTCACTATTTCAAGTGACATATAGGCCAAATTGGAACTCGTTTCGTTTCTCTAATGGCTAAACTACCTCTGAAGAGTTGAAAGGACCATCTACACATAACACAAAGTTGACAGCATTAGAAAGTTTATTTTCCAGCAACTGTTAATTTGAATAAAATAATTGGAACGTGTAAGGTTGAGTTTTGAGTTTCACACTGAATACAAACAGGGCAGTTCAGGTAAGTAACACAAAAGCTGACACTGATCTTCTAACAAAGGATTCCAAATAGAAAGGGTTAATAGAAAGCCAGTCTATTAGCAAATCACCTCAGTGCAGAACCAATCTACACACAGAAACAGTACACTGGTGTCAGACTCAAGCTCTTGGTTCTCAAACTGTTTGACACTCCTTGCCTGCACCAATGATAAAATTTCTCCCTTCCTTTTACAGGATGGAAAGACAGAAAAATAAAGTTAAAAAAAAAAATCTGACATGCAGCCCTGACGGCAAATGAGAGAGAAAGGACAAGAGCAAAACTAAATTATGCTTATGATCCTCCCAGAGACATTTATGCTAGAGATGCGTTGTGTGTACTCCCTTTCTTCAGGCGGATTAATGATCAACTAACAGCCACTCCAATGAAAGTATTTTAAGCCTTCACATTAATCTCCTGACTTGCTGAGAACTGCTGACAGGTGAGATCAGTCCATTTCACAAGTGCACAGAAACACAGTTTTGGCAAGACTAAGATTCTGTAATAGGGAATTACTATGCTAGGTTTTCTTGGGTGAAGGGTGTGGGGATTTTTGAATACTTCTTACAATCCAGTTAGAAGAACTCACTTTATTACAGTCACAGACTATGTCAGAAATCTCAGAGGATATCTTGCAAGATATGTAAAACAGCCCATTGCACAGCGTGCAACAGGCTGAGATACTGCTGAATTATCTTCAACAACTTACTATATAAACTAGCAATGTTTCCTATTCTAAAAATGTTATACATGATCTTACACATCACATTTCATCTCAATATCAAGATTATTCCCTCTGAGAACAGATTTTGACCAATAACAGGAGGAGTTGTTAACCACAAGAATAATCACATGTATTACCCTCCAATCACATTAGCTCTCAGATTCTGACATCAGATGGTGGGAGTCAGACTAAATTTATATCAGCCCTGCATCTTTTAGATGTTCTTTGATAATTTCTGTAAGAGTCAACTCTATGCCTTCATGCCACTCCAGAAGAGCAGCGGTCACAGAACTAGTCAGTCATGAGTTTCTCACTTGTGTTCATACCCCTCAACTTGGAAGGCAACAGTCCACAAAGTTTCCTACCCAAGATGTACAGTTAGAGTGAATTCCTGCTATGTGGTGTCTTAGATAATATCAGTCCCTATTAGGGCAGAAGAGAACATCTACAGATTCTACATAAGATGACTACACAAAAGACTACAGCCCTAAGGGGACGATAAAGTAGTAAGCATTCAAAAAAACCATCCCAAACATACAAAAAGATATTGCAGAGTTTTTACTTATGTTGTCTTCTCCATATGACAAGAGAATCAGTTTTTAAGTTTTGGAAGCACAAGAAGTGGTGGGGGGGAACCTAGACAAAATTTCTTTGAGGATTCTATTAATATACATGTTTACATGTGAAATTTCCTCTTTAGTACAATGTATTTTACTAGATCTTCTAAAATACTGTGAAGAAGATTTCATAGTGCCTAAAAATACTGAACATCCAGTATTTCTCACAATTCCATCTCAAGAAGTCCCATTTCCATCCTGTAAGCAGAGGCTAGTCTGAAAATGAACAAACCAAGGTACGCTAATTCCTGTTTTAACCAGTCACTGCACCCAAATTTTACATTACCACTGGGTTTAATAATTCATTCTATGACTGCAGAATATTAATAAAGATTATCACAACCAACGTCTGCTGGTTAAACATAGGCAACAGGAGGAGAAAAATCAGAAGGGAACTGAAGAACCAGATCAAGGTTCCAAAGTCTCCTTCCCCACCTTTCCCTGTTTATTGCCGTCGGTATTCAGTGAAGTGGTTGCTGCCTCCTTCATCGGGTATAACCGTTGGTCCCATAAATGGTACCTTTGTCATTTACACAGCAGTAAGAAGCAGGAATCTCTGCTCTTGTCCATTTGGGGGCAGAAGGAAAAGGAAACATTTCCTATCTGTAAGCACATGCAGGCACATATGTTCCTTCTCTGACAAGACAATCTGAGATCCAGAATTTTCGTAACACAAAGCTTGGCATTAGCATTCTTCCCCACTGAAGCTCCAGACATGGAAAATGCAATTCAAACGCTGGGTGTATTAGAACTGTGTTTTTATTATTATTTAGTTCAGTTCAGATCAGACTCCCTGTCTACCACTATCCAACTGCTCTTGCTTCTTGCTAAAAGAAAGTTCAAAGGCATTCAAAACACCCTGCAAACAAAGACATTAAAACATTAAAGGCAAATTTACCATAGCATTCCTTGAAAGCTTCAATATTAATAGCAGGGGGTTGGCACAGTTTAGTGAAAAAATTGTAAGTAGAGGGAAGAAGTGAAGTCACACAAGAGTTGCGACAGGGGCAATGAAAGGTTAACATACATATCTAGGAGCAAAGTGATTACAGTAAGTTCACACAGTATGTAATCAAGAACTCCCACCCCAATAGACAAGATTACTTACATAGATCAGTCCTGAGTAGTATCTCTCCTTCAAGTTGTGAAGCACAGACGCTTCATTCAGGCACGTCAGCTCTGCCATATCTTCTACTTTAGAGAATTTCGGGGGGTTCATCTTCTGGATGTCATCCTTATTTACTTTCACTTTCTTCCCATTCTCTGCCAGTTCCACGATAGCTTCATCTCCTACTTCTTCCTTCAGGCTGGCTGCCTCAAACCCATTCTTCTCTGAAGGAACCCATACCAGCTTCTTAGCTGCCCAGTCAGCCTGAGTCAAAGGGTTATTAATGATGTTTTTGTCCACATAAAGGTACTTATCTGCATCTCTTTGCGCCATTGTGGTTTACAACTGGGGACCTGTGAAGAGAAGGGGAAAAAAAAAAAAAGGATATTTTTAAAGCCTCAAGTTGCCTTGCAAATTCCTAGAGGCAGACAGGCACATGCTAAGTACTCTGAATCGCTGGTCATCAGAGCATGCCTCCCCTTCCTTTAGTTTCATGTTAGTAAGCACTGCTAAAGTTGTCAAACTTCCAATAAGGTCAAGGTTTTGCTTGCCAAGAGGATGAAAAAAACCCAACTAGCAAGCAGTTTTAAAAAAAACCCCTACAACACAACACTGACCGTTAAGCATTTGGAAGCCATTATTTGGCAGAAAAGAGAAAGCACATTAAAGTGCCAAGTACCAAACAATTTGTGCCAATCCTCATAGCATCAGACACTATGTCAGTAACATTCAGGTCAAGATTAGCCCTTCACTGCTCTACTTGGTAGAGATATTAGCTCAGAAATATAATCATAAAAGTTTAATCAACACTTTTACTTTGTATCTCCTTCTTCTGATAAGCTATAAATCAAATATCATAACTTGTTAGAAATGCCAACTACCAGTCTAGACAATGAGGCGCACTTCGCTTCTAAAAGACAGCAATAATTTGAGGACACCGGTTAAGGCTGATGTCAGATACTTTCCATCACCAGCTTAGTAGTAATACCCAGCCCACCAGTTTCTTTCTTTTTTTTTTTTTTACATAACATTCAGTAGGAAAAACCTTCAAGAGAGTAACAGAATAAATCTGCGTTCAGGAAAATTTACAGTTGAAAATCCTCTAATGGGATCCTTCTATGAAGCTGTGGTCAGACAGAGGAGAGAGTTCCACCATACAAGAGAGAGACAGGCAGCATGCTCAAAAAATGGCACCCCAGATTCAGTGTTTGATCAAAACCAGAACACTACCGCCAGGGATTTTCCAGTTTATAAAGCAGCAATTTTATTAGTGCCATTCAGGAATTCTTTCAATCAGAAAAGGGCTGCATGCGTCAAGGCTCATTAACCATGTAACAGCAGCCTCTTTACAAGATCCCATAAACATAACTTCTTGGAGCCTTCCTCACAAAGATACCAGTGTCCTCAATATATGTTTTTCATAACTTGGATAGAAACTAGAGCTCTTTACCACCTAAAGAACAGGAAATGAAAATATCAATACTCATGTCATAGAAGGCCATCAGGATCTACAGGGTAACTTTTCTACTGAACATACCCACATACACAAACAATCCAGCAAATCAAATAAGTGAAGTTTGACTGGAGGTACTGCAGACAAAAAAGTATTGAAAGCAGGACAGAAGCAGCTCAATTCCCAAAATATGCATGAGAGCAACAATAGATGTTGAGTCCCAGCATTAGCAAGCAGTGAATGAAGCCAGAAAAACATCAGCTATAAATAATGATGGGCACAAATGCCCACACCAGCCATTTGTAAGCATGTAGGGAAATTCCTTTCAACAAATGTATTACTGTAGGTGGGATGTAACTTTGTGTCAGAGACTGTATGGTTAGCTGTATATTCACAGCCAAAAATTCTTCAGCAAATAAAGAGAAAATTACTCTATAAATAATCATTTCCTTTAGCTTGAGTTTAAAATCTGATCTAAGCCTTACAGGATATGCCAAACAGCTATCCCACACTTTACCTTGTCTTTCCTTGCCCACAGGGTCCCTGACACTTCCACCTCAATCACCACAATGGTCATTCTCAGAGCAACTCCTCCCTGGCTTTTCATATTTTCACTGAAAAACTAGATTTTAATGGGTACATGATGAAGAGATTTGTTGCAGAGCTAAGAAGTAGCAATCTGGAGGTTGCCATTAAAAACTGCAGCTGTCAGGAGAGCTTCAAGACCACCCTACTACAGCAAGCCTGACAGACTATATAGGAAATAGAGAAGACTAACAATGCAATAGAAGATATTAGGACTTCATGACACTGCAGAGTATCATCTGCACGTTGTGGTCAACGGGTTAAAAAAAGGGAGTGGAGGGAAGGAGGGGGAAAAGAAAAAAAAAAAGAAATAAATATTCAATTGTGTCCAGAGTTGTATCAGGTTTGGCAAGGCAACAGCTGTGCTCTACCCTCCATTACACAGTTTCCTGCCTATGCAACTCCCAGAATCTAACCAGTTGCCTTTTTTGGCTATAATCAGGCAGGACAGAGGCAGTATGCTTCAGCTAAATTCAGTTTCATCATTTCCTGAGGAATCCTAAGTAACCAGCCATCTGAAGTGTCCTACATTACACTGAAACATATTCCTCACTTCCTTACTGCTAGAGTAAATGCATTCCCTATATCTTGGAGATACATTCCAGGACAGAGTAATTCTTTTTGGCTAAGAAATATATAAGATCACAAGAAATCTTTCAAGACGTATCCCCAGCCAGTTCTAGATCTGAAGAGAACTAAGGAAAGAAGATAGTTACAGAGACAGTAGTTAAATTCCTTACAGTAGGAGAACCCTAAATTATCTCACATACAAAAGGATTGTATTCTTCAACCAGTAAGGGATCATTCTATCACTTTTTATTTTCAGGACTGAAAACAACTTTTACACTAAGAGGAGAAATAACCTAACACAGCTAATCTAAAATCTCACCAAACACTAAGCTTTTTAAGCCACCAATTAGTAGTGAGGAGATTCAAAGAGAGCTTGCACCCCAAACCTGAAACAGACTTGAAAACTACCCTATTGCATGGCAGCAGCAGTCTTCTTATCACCATCTTTAATTAGTCTTCATATGCTCCAGAACAGAATCATCACATACTAGAAGTAAAACACTGGAGGCTCATGGTAAGATAACATGGCATTAGTGCTATTCTCGAGGCTGACTTCTAACCCACAGGGCGTCTAAACTAGCAATACCACAAACCAACCATTAATTTGTCTTCTCCATAAGAACAGTACCAGAGGAATCAGATTCAGCAAGTTCCATCTTACAGGCTCCTAAACTTATCTCCCTACCTTATGCTGCATTTCACTGGGCATTTCTAAAAATCCCTTTAAGTGGTCAAGGAAGGAAGCAAGCCCAGTAAGCTCTTGCAGCCTTACAGCCACTCACAATGAATGCAAATCATTGCCATTTTAGGAACAAATTAGGAAGCAATTTGTTTGTCTAGTAGTTTGCATTTTGGGTGTAGATAATTATGCAGGGCAAGGACATTTATCTTTACATGGCTATTGTGCAACTGTCAGATGAGAATACCGTTAACAATATTCTTTTTGATGCAACACCAGTCTACAGGCAAGACGACCAAAAAATACAGAAGGAAGACAGACCATCCTTGTTTTGAGTTTAAATGTCTCCTTCCTAGTATTGTTTCCAAAAATGACATACTACAGTCACTTCCCTGTTAACCCAGTATGTTCCCTTATTGTGGTTCGTAGCAGCCTGAGGAAGAGGCTGGTCAAACTTTGCTTGTTTTCCATTATTTCAGGAACCAAAAGACACTCTTTGCCATATAACTAACTACACAGTTGCCATAAAGATGCCATACAGTTATAGATGGAGGCAAAGGTGTCTACAGTTATGAACAGGACAGGACCAAGACATAACAATACGTAGTCCCACCTTAAAAAAAAAATTCAACCCTCACCCCCCTTTACATACATATTTTCCAAGAGATTCTTTTGAGAGGAATAAGTTAAACACTGGTTTTAAGATGACCTGCATTCCCATTGAACTAGGCAGAACTACCCAAAACCCTCACTGGAATACAATCTTTTGCCTTAGTCTCCTGCAATTTCACAGCCTTAAGGCTCAGGTTATAAGACACTTCACACACTCCCTACATAAACCTGGAAACAAACACGTTATCTAGCTTGGAAAGCTGCCTCTGCTGTAAGGCCCAGTGTTTTGCAACTGCTAGAAGTGTAGAACATTACCTGTTTGCAATTTCATTTTCCAGAACTATTTGTATTATATCCCCTCCCTCCCAATGTTTACTCTGTCAGCAGCCACAGTATTGTTCTAGGACTGAGCCACTGCTCAGTAAGATGAGCTTGGGCTCTGCTAAACTCTGAAGGTAACAGCTGAAGTAGAAATAGGATCAATATATTCAGAAGAGTATTAATGGCAACAGTTAAAGCATCATGCTTACTACTGGCTAGAAAAGAGAACACTTCCAGTTTGAGTTACCTGAAACACCATTAAAGTAGGGATCTCCACATTGCTCTTTTTCAGCTCCAGGTTCATTCTTAGCAAAGATGCATTACTACATTGCAACAGACAGCTTTAATCACACACTATTTTCCTATTTTAATGAATTATGAGAAGTTTGTGAAATTGTCTGTTTCATATCCACCATTAAGGTACTGTTATAAACTTCATGTGATTTCACATAAAATGGTCCCCCCACATGGTTTGTCCAGTGGCCTTTCTACTAGCACTGCAAGAGGAACAACCCTGAAGATCAGTGTGACAAAAAGAATGAACAATAAATAGCAAACATTTTCAGACTACAACACATTAATTTCCCTTTTTTCACAGGGTCCACATTTCAAAAGTATTTCAGGAACACAATTCTCACACCACTTTCCAAAATGGCTTACCTGAGGATGCAATACGAGACAAACACCCTTTCACAGAACAAAAGGAATGCACACCATTTCTATAGGCAAGACAAGACTTTTACACTAGAAAACTGCAGCACTACTGGTCACTTACCGCCCCACTTCAGTCACAACTAAATTGCACTCAATGAAGAAATTTAATTCTTTGTTAATACACAGCATTTAAAAAATAATCTGACTTCGAGAAGCTACTAATGATTCAAACTCAGTTTGGTCATTAACATTCATATGATAGGAATCCTTGCTAAGTGTATGATCTGAACAGCTAATACTTGCATTATTTTTGCAAACTCAACTATTTCATGTTCCCCAGCCAGCTGAATACAGTTCATCAAATCAACAGATTTAAGAGCACCTAGAAAACTAAACTAAAGTAGTCTAAGGTAGACTTTACTGGCAAGGCTACCTACAGTGAGCATGAACTGACAACATAAAAACCCTAACCCACCAAGAAAAACTTGCTATAATTCCCTTGTATTCACTAAGAAATTGTTCAGATTTGTTTAGAATCTAGGAGACTGACACTTCACAGCTCCATGCCCCAGTATGTTTATGGGAAAGAAAACTGCAAAGTTTGTTAGCCCAAACTGCTCCAATTTGTAAGTAACACCTACATAAAAACTGAAGTCTGAACCGCTAAGGGCAAGAAATGAATCACAAGCGGGAGGCGGAGAAGAAGGGAAGGCAAAAATCTGGCAGGAAGCTGAACTGATGGACTGGTTATATGTGCTTATTTCTCAAGTTCAGTACATTGTGACACACCAGTGCTTGATGCTTCAGACTGAACTCAAGAATCACGAATTTCAGTTTTCCCACTAGAGAATATATCAGGCAAGCACACGAGTTGGCAGTTAACACTCCCTCACAGATAGTCCCGGAGCTGAAGGCACTGAGCCACCCTTTTCGTTCAGAATGCGGTGCTGCCATGCAGACTCATTTTTTGTAGTTCAGCTTTATTTGGGATTCATAATGAGCGCTATCAGGCTTACTGGAGTTCACTGCTTTCCTCTCTAGTCACCGTCTGACGCACACAATACATTGTTGAAAGACTTATTTCACAACTGGAATGCAGATTGCTGGCAATTATTGTTGCATATTCAGTTTGACTGTAGCGCTGCCCAGACTTGCCAGCTACCCTGTTTATTACTGTAAATTAAACTCAAGGTAGAGCACAAAAGTGCCCTCTCTGTATGCAAGGGGCTCTAAGAATCAAAAAGAAGGAATCCAATTATCTAATGTATAAATGATACCTGTATTGCACAAAAGTGACCTACTGGTCAGACTACATGTAAGACAAAAGAAGTTGAAGGGAATTCTGTATCTTCCAGGTGGCCTAAAGGCACCTGACACACATCCTCAGAACACTGAACGTGGGATAAATGTTTCTCAGTTTGTGTGTCCATCTCTCCTCATCAGCTGCCAAGCACCACTCTGGTATGTGTAAAGCAGCACTTGCATATATTCCACTGTAACAGCTGACAGAGGAGGTTTGCTCTGGCAGCTGGGACTTCCCATGGCAAAGTGCAAAGGCCACAAAGCCCTGTGCAAGTAAGATATTGTCCTTATCTGCTAGTCACCTTTTCTCTTCACTGGGTTCAAATACGGCAAGACTGTGAGAACAGAAGCTACAAGCACATGTACGTGTAACATAAACTAATACCAACCTAAAGAGGCTACTTTTGGGTACCAAAGAGTGAAAACAGGGTAGTACAGGCTTCACCACAGGCTACAGAAACACAGAAACAATCTTGAGCAACCACAGTGCATACCATAAAGTAATTAACCACTGTAGGTCATGGGCAAATAAGGCCTAACTTCCTTAAGTTAATGCTAGGGAGTGTATGCTTGCCCCTATTTTAATTGCACCTTCTGAGTTCAGTGAGACACCAAGACACACTACTGTGTAGATGGCACCAATACAGTTAATCAGCTCTATGAAGCTTGTGCACATTGTTTAAACACACCAAACACTGATTTAGGAAGGGGGAGGGTAGCCTTCTGTTGATTTCAAATCCAGTCTTTAGCATGACAAAGCTAGGCTGGCTGCCACCCAACCCCATTCACTTTGAATAAATATTCAAAGTTTACAATCCTGCATAATACACTTTCTGCAACTGTTGTTTCTCATTAGTGCAAGTACAGTACATGCCTTCTCAGCAGAGGAGAGAATTCCTCTTACAGAGACAGTGTGCCCACAAGGAAAACATTCCAGGGGGAGAACACATTCTTCGTGACCACTCAGCAAAGTAATCCCACTTAAGGAGACAGCTGTAGTTCAGAAAACTGCAGCCCATCCCTGCTGTTCAAGCTGTTTTGCTGGAAGACTTGTTTTCAGGAGGCATAATGGCCTGCAAAAGTTCTGATCAGGCATGCAGAATTCCCTAGGGACATCGCATGAGAGAGGGAGGAAGAGCTTGGAAAGTTTCAGCCTGTCCTTGTTACCTCAGGGTCACTTTTCATCTCTTCCCTAATATTCTGACTTAAGGCTAAAAAAGGATCTACCAAGAACTCTGAGGTGCTATGTGAGGTAGCTCTACATACTTCTGTATCAGTTAGCACTCTTTCTCATCTTTGTCAGTGCCAGGTTTCAATTCATTGCAATAGGAAACAATGAATAAAACAATTACACCTAAACACAGAGAAGAAAAATATGGTTCTGGTTCACCCTTTTAGATGCAAATATGTAGCATGTATGTGGCTAAGACAAAGTCATCTCACAGGAACAATTACTCTTGCTTACATTAACCAACAAATTGCTTTGATCCCAGCATCAATACTACTAATCTTTTTCCAGCCCATACCGGAAAGAACCAAGAATTGGTGCAAATACATCTGCTTAATAATTTCTGAAAATATTATGTTAAATTGCAGCAGAAGGTTCTCTAGACACTTACGGCTCAACCTACTGTGCCAAACCAGGTCTGTGTACAAACAGCTTTCTGCTACATCTCATGTTTTCATTTTTGTTTCAAATAGCTCTGCTCCACTGTTAACAGGAGCTATGGGAATGGTAGGCAAAAACCCTGGCAGAGAGAAATCTACCACCTTTACAGGGTCCAAGCTTGATTCTCAACTCTTCCAGCTGTACCTAAGGGTTCATTAAGAAGACCTACCTCTCTGTTTATGACGGTGATCTTGGAGGTGAAGGGTTGGAAAAGAGTGACTCTTTCTGGACATGAGAACAACAATAACTCCTACACTGAAGAAAAACTTACATAGCCTTTAAGTTCCAGGATGTATAAGGAGGCCAGATTGAAAATATTTATTGATTTTTTTTTTAAATTTATAGAGTATAAATATCATCTTCAAGATAGTCTGAAAAACTTCATAACATTCAGATTGTGACATTTCCCTATTGCATTCAAGGTCTTGCATAGCTCCATGACTCCTTGCTTAGCTCTCCATCATAACTGATGTTCCAGAGAAAGCTCCAGTGCAGCAGAGCGCGTGAGGAACACTTATCTGGTCTGTACACTTCAGCCTCCCACTTATCCTCTGGTTAGCTTGTTGCTTTCCTGACCTGTGCTTTCTTCCCTAAATGTCAAATATATCACTCTTTAGAAAGGAACAGCATTAGCAATCTCTAATTTTAGTAGTCACCCAACCGTGCCCTCCTGTCTGGATCTGCTGAAGCACTGATTTCTGTGTTAGAAGAGAACAAAGGACTCATCTTTTAATGTCAAATGAGTGGTAAGAAGGGCACCTGAAGTAGGAACTTAGTCTGAGCTGTTATAACCATGGCTATATGGCTTATAAAAGTCTCTCTGTTCTAGTATTACAAGAAAAGAATTCTTTGGAAAAAAATTATCTCCTTCTGACAGGAGACTGACATACTGTGACATTCCACGGTTCCAGTATGAGGAAGCAAATAAAATTTGAAAGTTTCCAACAAAGTTTTGCTTTCTGGCCTAATAGGATAAAAAACAATATCAGGAAATGCTGACCATGGAATAACAAAACTGCTTCATGTGTTTCCACCACAGTTAATAACTTTCTTCACAGCCATATACACTACAGTGCTGTGGCAGTGAGGCACTGGAACAGGTTGCCCAGAGAAGCTGTGGATGCCCCATCCCTGGAAGTGTTCAAGGCCAGGCTGGATGAGGCTCTGAGTAACCTGGTCTAGTGGAAGGTCCCTGCCCATGGCGGGGGGTTGGAACAAGATGATCTTTAAGGTCCCTTCCAACCCAAACCATCCCATGATTCTCTGATATTCTTCCCCTTATCTACATGAGCAAGAGGTGAACCATACAACATGCTGGTATTTATCAGTTAAATCTACATCAAGTTTTTTTAGTATTAAAGAACTAAAATCTACCTATATAATCCTGCCCATTACAAAAAAAAAAAAAATTAAGATTTTGTCACATAGAAGATTACCTCCCACTGCATGGAGGAAGAAGATAAACTGATCATGTACACATATGCCTGGGCTATGCAGACAATACCTAGATAATTTTTAGAAGTTACAGCAGTTTGTCTAAAACTGGTGATCCTTTTTTTGCAGAAAAATTATGACTAATACATCTTCCTCGTCACATTTGTGTGTTCTCATTTTACTTTTCCCATCATATACTGCATTAAACTTGGGAAGAGCCATTAAACCAATTCATAATAATTTACTGCATAGTGAAATGTCAAAGACTTTAGTATCTGCTATAAAGATTCATACTGCAACATAACCCAGACAATAAAAGCTAAGTGAGCTGGTTTAAGTCACAAATCTTAAGTCGCAGTTTAAAGAGAGTCTTTCTGCTTGTAGAGAAATCTTACTTGGTATTCATGCTTTCCTAAGAAAGAAAATTCCCTTTGTCAGTAAGCAGACACCGTATATTTGTTCTATATCCTAAGATGGACTATCAATTTAAGAAAGAGAAACCCTATCAATGAAAACTAATTTGTACTCAGGTGTTTCAAAATAATTGATTTTATCAATTCTGACACAGAAAGACTGGAATCTCTTGCACTAAATGGTAAGCAGACCTACAGGTTAACAGTCCCTGCCAAAAAGAGCTTACTCACTAACCATTTACCTACAAACTAATACTACAGATGTTTTAAGTCAGTCACATCTGGAGAAAAAGAAGCAACTGAAATTATTTTTTTCATTGACATTTGGCTGTAGGTTTCCTTTTTTTTTTTTTTTTTCTGGAATATTTAAAACCACTCTGTCACTGAAACTAGATGGGTTGGTTGCTGGCCATGACCAACTTTAACCAGTCAAATCCAACGTAGATTAAAAGAGCCTAAATTCAAGTGAACTGGTGAAGTCTTAAGCTGAAAAGAAAAAGTCTTCAGCTGAAAAGAAAAACATAGGTGAATGTTCTCTCATCACTACAAACAATAAAAAGGGAAGTAAACTATCACAAGAGCGTGCTTTAAGTCTTAGATTTTAAACAGGAAGCTGCCCAACAGTAAAAAAAACCCCAACTCTGACTGCACAGGACTGTCAAAATTGAGCTGCAAAATTTCCCTAAACCTCTTTTCTTACAAGTCTGAACGCCCACTTGGCTTTCAAGCAAATCAGAACTCCAGTTCTGTGTTGAGGCAAATATCACAATGGATTTCCTGCTGAGACCCATTAAAATGGTAGTTCTTGATGAATAGAAGTATTCATCAGTTAAGGAAACTTTATGATACAGATTTCCAAGTTACATTTCCCTCAATATATTAATTATTAGCTTATTAGCTTTACTGAAATCGCTCATCCATGTGGTTTTATTTACTACTGTCAGTAGAGTCAGCATCAAGAGAAATTTAAATTTCTAGTCATGAAGACAAGCAGAATCCAAACCCCATGTACAAAACTCTAGAGGCACAAATTTCATAAAGAGGTCACAGAGTCAAACCACAGTATGCAGAGTTACATTTCATTATACCTCTCTGCAATCAGCAGCAATACATTTGTAGGACTTGTACAAGAAATAATTTGCAGTAGACAAGTATGTTAGATCAATTTTACATTTTCCACTTCACTATGTTTAAAAAGGGCAGGATTTAGCAGTACTAGCTCCAGAAGTATCATACAATGGAATCAGTCACAGTGCCATCACCAGAAAATTGTAGACACTACTAATTCTTTAGACTTTTTAAGATGCTCAGAAAGGCAACATCTTGTGATGAACAGTTATAGGCCAAAGGATCATTAACTGAAAACATGGACTAGTCCATTACACTGAACACGACTGGGTTGGAGTGAGGTCCGAAGGTGTTAAGCCACTACAGTGGTTTAGAACTGCAAGACAAATTGGTGTTCAGATTATTACTTCAAGCACTCAGAACAAGTTCTCACAGTCACTGAAGAAAAAAGTGAAGCGGACAAACCATAATTAAGATGAACTTGTAAACTGATGCATTTCATGTAGTTGGACAACACCCATTTGCATTAGCTTCCAGGGCAGAAGTTGCATTTGTGTTTTTTGTCTCATCATACTCTATGAAAATCAGATTGCTAGTTTCCATCTCTTTCTACACTAGAAAACTCAATTAGAACCATGGTGTGTTCAAACTGAAAAGAAATTTAAGGTACAAGGTCACCAAGCCACCATTAAGCTAGAGCAACTGCCAGCAAAAACAATGCTGCTGTAGGCAATCCTCTGCTATTATAGTTCTGTTCCAACCCACAGAAGACTTAACGTCAGGCATACAATTTCTCTACTTAACATGCAAACAGCTCTGCCTCAATTACAAACTAAGAAAACAAAGACTAATAAGATATTTATACAAGAAATCAAAGGCAAAAAATGTATGTTAGAGGGCACCAAGTGCACTACTGAGTCAAACCAACAAAAATATATTAAATCACACACTGAAGATTAAAGTTTTGGACAGTTTTAGTAGATTTGCGCACTAACTCTGAGCCTCTAAAATGCACTGTAGTCATCAGTTAACTTCAACACGTTACCCAATAACCCGAAACTACCACACAAAGAAGCAGATGTAGTACACAGAGGTGGGGGATAAGATGACCTTAGCTTTTATTTCCCCTTTGGTAAACCCTGCATTAACTAGATGGGTTCCTGTACCTCCCATGGGTCCATTTATAATCTCACCCTATTAGAGTCACACCAATCCACAAGTGACATAAATCTAGGCAAGACACAGGCCTAGGGATGGGGGTGGAAGCAGAAAACTAAGCAGAATCAGCTCAGAAATCACAATACCTCTGACACGTGTCCAGTCTCCTCTGTTCAGTATCCTGGAGATTAACAGAACAAAACCTGAAATTTTGGGCATAAACAGACTAATCTCCCAGTACAACTGAAGTATATTTTCACATAGTAGCTGATATACATGCACTCCCTTGTACCTATCTGTGAATAGTCTAACAGAAGACTAAGTTGTGAACTATTAACTGCAAACATTTAGTACACATTTAGTATTTTTAAAGGCTTTCCAAGATAATAATGGTTCACGTTTTCAAGATAGTTTGTTGCAGCAGTAAATGCAAGTCTCACATTTGCAGCAGATACATCTGCAGTGCCATGTACTGTTGAAAAAAGATTTAAGCACCTGTGGCATCTGACTCCACCACAGTTTTTAACTCAAAGAAGAGTAGTAGAGCTACCACCCGCTACAGTTTGAACACTCTCCAACATTTTGCATAATACCAAAATAATGTGCCAGACAACACAGATTATTTCAGCCTCCTAAGTGAGAAATTCTTCTAATTTCTTTCCTACAACTTTACTGACAAGTATTTTTTCATTGTTATTACCATTACTTATTAATTAGATTCACTTAAAATATTACGGTGCAGCTCTCACAAGCTATTTGCCAACTTAAAATGTTCTGAAGCACATCAGAATCTACCTAGAGGAAATAATGAAAAAAGCTTACTCTTTATCTCTTCAGATGAAAGTCTCATCCTGGCAACTTTTTTCCAACAAACACTTGAAAGAAAAAAAAACAACCCAACCCAGAACCACGGTAGAAATATCCTAACAATCTATGCAAAGTTGAATAAAAGGCCTTCAGTTTCTACACTCATTCTTCTGGGGCAGACCCAACTTGACTATTAAGTCTTCCTGTTTACACAGAAACAGAGACAGGGCTACCCAGCAGAGCTAACACTGAGGTCGAAGAGTCTTCTCCAGGCATCTTCCAAATTCAGATCTTGTCTATACAAGTCAAGCAATCAAGAGATGACACCATATTCCAAAAAGAATCACATAACTCACCAGCTTGGTGCCAGTCATACTCACTTTGACATTTCAGGTCAGAAAATATGAGAAGTTCTAATCCCCCATTTCTAGCCACTACTACCAATTTTGCAGCTACCTTAGAGTTACAGAAAATGTTGCCTGTCCACCTCTGGAAAGACAGTGTACACACTATGAATAAGTGCAATAAATAGAGCTATAAAGAAGGAGAACACATCAACTTAAACACTTCCACCTGACATGGAGCATCACAGAACTGCTGCATGATTTCATTCTAGTTATTTTTACCATGTCAGATTAGCACACTATCTTGTGTTTACAGAGTTTTGTTACTTGTGATTAGCAACTTGAAAACCTTTCTGTGCTAAATGCAGTCCCACTTACATTTATCAGTTGCTTTCCCCTCACTATAACTTCCTAGTTTACAAAATACTCGTTTATCTCATTTAAACTTTGAGAGCACCAGAGTTGCAGACAGTGCATTTATGGGTCAATACATTTCTGCACCATGATTTGCTATTTTCACTGGAATGCCATCGATAAGTGAACTTAGACACATGTGACCTAGTGACTAATTTCAAAAGCATTTTACAGAAGCAGTAACTGATTAGAGGGCTGTTACTTTGGAGTTAAAACTTTACCATAGCTAGCCTTACAGACAGGAGATGTATACAAGAGCTAAGAATGTGTAATTTAATCTTCCAATCCATGGTTCAACAGCCTCCACGTAAGTTACCTTGTATTTCCTCCCAGCAAAGGGCAGAGGCAGAAAAATCATAGATGGACTTTGACCTGCAGACTACTACAATATCTTTACAAGCACAAATATCTTTGAAGCAAAGGGGTTTTATGCATTACTTGAGAGATTTTTTTTAGGAAGACCTGCTCACTTAGAAAAAAGTTTAGGCTCTTAGTTTGCTCTGATGGACTTTGGCTCAGGACATCATGATGTAGGATACAGAAGAAAAACCTATGGAAGAACAAAGGTGAAGAGCACAAACAGAGCTTCAAGAGCGAAATAAAAGAAAGAAAAGGAGGAAAAAGAGGAAAGGGAGGGAAAGAAAATGGAATTAACAGTCACTGCATGCAGTGCTTGCTGATCAATGAAGTTTACTTCTGAAAAATTCCGCTCTATTACTAGAAGTGTGTTATTCCTTTAAAATTCATTTCACCCTGCGCTTAGGCAAATTAGGAGCAACGCTCATTAAACCCACTGGGCAGGCGCCACCCTCGGGGGCTATGAAACTTGTTACTTTCCACACCTACGGGAGGACAGGCAGGTAAAAGATACCACTAAAAGCCGGAGAACTTTTACTCCTCGCTTGGAGGTGATGCCTCAAAGCACAAGCTATCTGCAAGAGCTCTCAGTGCAAGCTTCATCTTGCCCTGTCACTCCCTCCCTCCCTCCTCCCTCCCTCCCTCTCTCCCGGCCCAAACCGAACGAGGAAGTGGGGCCGGGCGGGCGGAAGCCAAGCCCATGGCGGTGTCTGAGGAGGGCTGTCAGCCCGTGACTCAGGGCTGCTGCCCTGACAGCTGCCCCGCCGGCCCCGGCCCGCTGCCCCCGCGGCACGGGCACCGGGGCACACGCACCGGGGGAGGCGGGGAGGGCACAGGGGTCGGTCCGGGGAAAAAGAGCGCCAACTACCCGCCCCACCCCACCCCACCTGCGGGAGGCCGGTTCGCAGGGAGCGGAGGGAGAGCGGTAACTCCTCAGGCACAACGCGACCGGCACGCACGGCCCCGGAGGAGAGGGGGGACACGGGGAGCACCTCGGGCACGGCAGGTCCCGCGGGGACGGGGCAGGAAAGAGGCGGGACAGCAGAGCCCTCTCGCCCGGCCGGACAAAGAGGCGCCAAACCCGGCGAGGGAGGGAAGGAGGGAGGGAAGCGCGGCGCCAGGGGGGACAAACCGGAGCCACCCGCGCCCACCGCTCCGCCCGATCGGCTTCACCTGAGCCCGGCTACGGCGGAGGGAGGGAAACGCCGCGGCGGTGGCGGCTGCGCTCCTCGCGGCGAGAGTGCGGCGTCCTCCGGCTGCGGCTCCTTCCGCGGCACCGCGACCGCCGCTCGCTCACCGGCACTGCCGAGCCGCCCGCCCGCCCGGGCGGGGCCGCCCCGCCTCCCGCGCCGCCGACAGCCAATGGCCCCGCCGCCCCCCGCAGAGTGACGGCCGCGGCGGCCAATCAGAGCAGGGCCGCGGGGGCCGAGGAGGCCGTTGATGAGCCGTTAGCAACGCCCGAGCGCGCGCCCCGCCCAACCCCGCCCCGCCGCCGCCCGGGCGGGGAGCGGCGGCGGCTTCGGGGGCTCGGGACGGGTGGGCAGCGCGTCCGGGGCTCCCCTCGCCGGCCGCCGGATCGAGTTTCCCTGCTCTGCTCTGCCCGGGCTGAGCCGTGCCGAGCGGTCCCCACAACCCCCCGCGCCGTGCCAGGCCGGGCCCACAATGCCCCGCGCCAGCTTCTGCTCCTGCCGGGGGCAGCGGGTGTGCCCGTGCTGTGAGCGGGGAATGCGGGTCAGCGGGGCGATGGGTTCGGCCCCGGCCTCCGGAGGCCATGCCAGAAGTCCTCGGAAATGGGGGCTGCGGGGGTGTCCCGGTGAAGAGGTTCCCACTCGACTCTGTTGTCTTGTAGTGCAAAATATCCGCGATAGGAAGGTGCCAGTCGCAATTTCATTTCCCAGAATCAATTGAGTTGGAAAAGGCCTCCAAGATCATCGAGCCCAACCTGTGACCGAACACCAGCATGTCGGCTAGACCATGGCACTAAGTACCACGTCCAGTGTTTCCTTACACACCCCCAGGAACAGTGATTCTGCCAGCTCCCTGGGCAGCCCATTCCAATGTCTAACTACCCTTTCTGTGAAGAAATTCCTCCTAATGTCCAACCTAAACCTCCTCTGGCACGGCTTGAGACCATGTCCTCTCATCCTGTTGCTGGATGGCTGGGAGAAGAGGCTGACCCCCACCTGGCTACAACCTCCTTTCAGGCAGTTGTAAAGAGCAATAAGGTCCTCCCTGAGACTCCTCCAGGAATAACAACCCCAGCTCCTTCAGCCGCTTCTCTTAAGACTTGTGCTCCAGGCCTTTCACAGCTCCATTGTCCTTCTCTGTACTCTAAGGAACAGAACCAAGGCAAGCAGAAGCACGGACATAAGCAGCCCCTGATGCTGCTGAGGTGTTTGAACAACCAGTGTATATGTTTGTGGAGGCCTGAAATGTATTTAAAAAGGCATGCCAAAACACAGAGGTTTGAAAAGACAGAAGCAGTGCGGTTCTGCCTCCTTGCATTTACTGAAACTTCAGGATGAGCAAAAGGAGGAAGCAGTAGCCAAGATGACAGACCAAAGTCCTTCTGAAAAGGGTACAACATATCTAAGTCCAGATGTCAGAACCAGACACACAGATAAGGTTTACTGCACATTTTACAAGTATGCAGAAATACAAGGCTCCTTCCTTCTGTGACTTCTTACTTTGGTACAAAAAGGGCAGATTTGCAGATGTAGCTGCCATTGACAGAAAATGCAAGGTCAAGTTTACCTACAAGTAGAAGAGGCAAATGAAGTTAAAGAAGCTTGAATAAAGAGGGAACTTAGTGGAGAAGTACCTAAAGTAAACATTTCTTGTCCAAGTGAAACACTTCAGGCTTAGAAATATTCATGGCAGCAGTTTGGAAACAAACCTTTGTATTTCAAGACACAAATGGCAGAAATCACTGAAAGGTTGTACAGCTGAGTATCAGGGACACAGAGGTGTCACTGTTAGAGGCATCATCATGGCTGGGCTTCACGAACAAAGATTTGGGGAGGGCTCTACCCATGTTTGTTACAAGCGCGTTGGTGGCTAAAAAGGCCAGTAAAAGATAGACAAGTCCAGTTGCAGAAGGCACAGCAAAAAGACTCCTTAGGAGATATATTCTGCAAGACACGATTCCTTCTGCGTTGTCTTTTCTCCTCAAGAGTGATCCTGCGTGCATTCTCAAAGGCATCAGCAGTGTTATAGATAGTATGTCTCCAGACCTCCCGATTGGAGGCCAGAGTAGACCAGTTATGTTGATCAATATGGCCAAGGCTGAGATGTTGTTTCAGGGAGTCCTTGTATCTTCTCTTCAGGGCTCCTCTCATGTGGCAGCCGGTGGCAAGTTCACCATAAAGCAAGATCTTAGGAAGGGGGTGGTCCATCATCCTTGAGCCGTGTCCTGCCCAGCGCAGCTGTGTTCTCAGCAACATGGCCTCAATACTTGTGATATAGAGGCATAGGTGAGAAACATAAATACAGGTTCAAAATAGAAATTAAAATTTAATTTGGCAGTGAGAAGGGAACATACAGGGTAGGTCTTCGCTAGTACTTCATGGCAGAAAATGAAAGGAAGCTGGAATTGTGACTGCCAGTTACCTACATAACCAGATACCTTTGGATTTACTGTGAGGGTGGTGAGGCACTGGCAAAGGTTGCCCAGAGAAGCTGTGGATGCTCCATCCCTGAAAGTGTTCAAGGACAGGGTGGATGAAGCTCTGAGTATCCTGGTCTAGTGGAAGGTGTCCCTGTCCATGGCAGAGGGGTTGGAACTGGATGATCTTTAAGGTCCTTTCCAACCCAAATCGTTCCATGATTCTATGGTCAAATGATCCAGTGATTCATATTGAGCCATGAAAAAAGTGACCATCATATGGAAAGGATATTTACTGGCTGAACAACAGAGTTTTAAATTCTCCCACCAAAATGAAGCAGAATAAAAATAGCAAAGGTAACTACATATATCAAAAGCTTTTTAAGAACATCAGAGGCTGCATCATCAGCCAAACTGGCTGAGAAAGGAAAGGTAAATGAAGGAAAGCAGTCAGTATCAAGTCTAAAGAGAGCTTTTAAAGGAGGAAAAGTAGGAGATCTTAGCTGGAAAAGGAAATACAAAAGGCAGAATGAACTGACAGCAAATAGTAATATTGGAAATAAAAGATAATGACTGCAAGCATGAAATGCAGACATAAAAAGGCTGCCACAAAGTCATTTTTGAAGAGCATATGATACTGGACATTTTAATTTTTTTTATTCTTTTCTGACTCTCACTCTTGCATATGTGCTCTGGTCTTCCCAATGCTATGATTTGAGGCTAAGGTTAGGCTAGACTGTCTTCTTAAGGTTTGGCTTTTTTTTTCTATATAAATTTGAGAACTTGGTCCCACTCATGTTTAATTGGTATCAAAACTTTTTCATGGCTTCAGCAGTAAAGCATCAGTTCAGAACAAAAATTGATGCAGGTTTACACCATCCTTCCCCTTCACAAAACGTGTATCCCACCTCTTTAGAAAACTCTGTGTATTTCCCTAATGGTCAGATTTGTAGATGTGCCATAGTTGAGGCAAATCAGATTTTAAATGTCTGTTTTCCACAGCTTGATTACTTTGAAAATAGGTGCAACAGGTTTTTGTTGGCAGGAAGTTACCCAGGAAAGGGGACACACCTCAGAGAGAAACAAGTATGACCAAAAAAGCTATCACACTGATTTTATACATCTGTTACTTTCTACAATTTCACATGATGTTTATATGAAACCTTCCGATCAACTTCACTCACATTTTCCATCAGTGTTTGCAAGCCAACATCCTTTGGAAGAACACACCTTTAATGATCACTGAATTCTGAAAAAACAACAGCACAGAGATTTACCAGTTTGATGGGAGTAAATTAATGGTACTGTAATATTTCTAGAGGGAAACAAATCTATTAAACAGAGAGCATCCAGAGATATCTCTTCAATTTTCAGCCTTAACTACACACCAGACAAATGGCCACTGCTGAACTACAATGTTTTCCCCTACACTGATCTAATAGAAGACCAGTTTGGTCTTAAATGTGTTGCAAACAAACTTTACTTAAGTTTGTTGGCAAATGGCAACCCCTGGGAGAAACCTGCCCTTCCGTGATCAGCAATAAATGCAGGGAGATTTGATTTCTGTATCTGACAAAGAGATAAAGTGGTTAAATTCATTTTGGTGAGTAATTTCCAATGCTTTACAGGGCAGAAAAAAATCTTTTCCAAAACTAGTTACTTACTGACAAGCTTGAGAGGGTGAAACAAGAAGAGTGACAGAGATGAAAAGGTGTTTACTTCATCGGAGAAGTCACATTGCTAAATGCTAACCACAGTGGCCTTAGACAGAAACCGCACATGTACAGATCTGGAGAATGTCACAATCTGGTATTGCTAAGAAGCCTCAGCTCTGCTTTTGCAAAAGCTTGAAACATTAGTAGATTCAGTGCACATTCATAATTAGAATTGTAAGAAAGCAGCTCTGGAGTGGCTTTAATGTGTTCACCCATACAAAGCAGCAGCTATAAATGCAGATGAGAACTTGGAGGGTTTTCAAGTATTGTAGCAAAAGGAAATGGCTCTTTGGAGGTGGGTCTGTAGAAGAAAGCCACGTATGTCTTGTGGACTTCATGCCTCCAAGCAACCTGAAATTTGTCTGCAATTTAAGCACCATCTATTAGCACATAACTTCCTTTTCCCTTTAAACCAGTTCCTTATTGTTCTGCTCTGGTAACAAATGCCACATCCAAACTGTGAGAGTGTGGAAGGTGGAAAACCATCTCAAGAGATGTGGAAGGAGTGAAAGCAAGTGATGTTTCCCCTGGTGGGGGCTGGTGGTCAGAGAAGCAGTAGGGAAATGTGGCCCAGTAAAGTGTCTCAGAAGCAGCCAGGAGCAGATTTTAGGAAGAGAATAGCCCCTTTTCTTACACAATGATGTTACCCTCAGTGGGACCACCCACCTTCTGGCATGGCTGTGGAAAAGATATGGCTTAATAGTCTCACTTTCATATGTCAGGGTGTGATTCCATTACACCACCTTCATCAGCAAAGCTGGTTTAAGGTGTTGTCTATTCTCCCACTAGCCACTTCTTTTTAGTGCTGTGTCACAGCTTACCACTGCTCCAGTGGTGCTGATGAAGATATTTAGAAAGTCATATTGTGTACTGGATCACTGAAGAACAGTTAAAAAAGAAGGTCAAGAAAAAAGATCAGTTCACTGATCTAGTTTATAGGCCCACAGAGAGATACATCACCACAACTGAAGGGATTAAACTCAGGCACTGTGACGGGAGTCTTTTAAATTGACTTTGCTGATGGAGAAAATTTAAGAGGGAAATATATGTGCACCCCGAGACTGGGGAGGAAGGGAGGAGCTGTACCTGGCATACTCTAGCATTTAAAACAGTTATTCTATTTTTCACCTCTCCCCAGCCCTCCACCCACACAGTCCCATGTGAACAACCTGCTGAAGTCCTGCTCCCTCTTTGTGGTTCTTGCTTCAGCTTCAGAAAAAGAGGAACATGTTTTTACTTTCTTAACACATGAATGACAAGATCTGCAGCTGAAAAATAAAGCATTAACATACAGCATCTCTGTCATTTGGGATACCATTAGAGGCACGCATCTCTACCCTTCGGTTAAGTAGTGCAGTGAGTATATCTATCACATGCCAGAATCCCTCCTTTCCATAAAATGGGAGTGACACCATCTTGTAGAAGGGACCTTTATTGGGGAAGCAGGTTATCAAACAACTGTCCTCTAACTGAAGTCATGGAAGTATCCTCAAAAACACACCTAAATGAAAACTTCTGTCCCAGGCAGGAGAAAACTCTTCTTGGAGCTTGTGAGTTCATCCAGTCCCTGAGATGAGATTACAGCTCCATGTGGCATGGTTACAGATACCACATTCCTGATCTGACATACTAATAATAATGGCCCAGAGCTCTTTACCTCCAAGAGGTACCTCTGACATTTACATGGAAGCACAGTGCTAAGCAACAGACATTTTTCAGTTCATTATATCCCCTTCCAAACCTTGTTTCCTGTAGCCCTGTTCTCTTACTGCTCACTATGTTCTGTTCAGCTTTAAATTCAGAAGAGCTGGCATCCAACACCATTATACAAAATGGCCAACAGGAATACAAGCCATCCCTCAAAAGTATCTTTGTCCCAAAACTGAGATTTGGAATGTGAGTTTCCTGCCTTGGGCCTACCCAGACTTGTACAATATGCCAGCAGAAAACATCCTGTTACCTTCCTTTGAGAATTATGGTAACTTTTTTTTTCTCCTGCAGAAAACAATTGTTTTCACACAATCTGTTACACCTTAGGTTCTTCAGCAAGTACAATGCCTGCAATTTTAGGCTTGTCTGCCCTGGCCTCACAGCTCCCTAGTTCAACAATTGCTAAGGAGCTTTTATTAACATCTCAAATACCTCCTTTCCCTTCTCCCTTTCTCAGAGGGGGTAAGAAATGCTTCAGATTCTTGAGTTTAGAAGAGCTTGGGGGCATTCTTCTTAGCGGAAGATAAACTGAAAGGAGAACAGCATCCCTCCTCAGCCCCTCTGTCACCCTGCACCTGTCAGGCTTATGACTTGCCAGGTTTGGGTGAGGTACTGATAAAGGAAGCATACTTTAAAGAGACTGACAAATCCATCTAAATGCTGTTTAATTCATCTTGATAAGAAAGGGCTGTGGAGAGCTTTATGCCACCTTTGCTTCTCTTTTCCTTCTGTAGTTCTCAGGCTGGGCCATGTTTTCACAAAACCAAGATTTCAGTAGCAGAGTGACTGTACTATTTGAAAAACAGGACTAAGTTCAGAGAATACATAAAAGTGATAGCATTTAACTACTTCACATTTTTTATTCACTGTTTTAATTGCTTTTCAGCATCAGTCACCTTTAACAGACCCCTAAACAAAAGGCATCTAAATGGATGTTCACTTCCCTCTTCCTCTCCCAGTAGGAATTTAGTCTCCCATTTTTTCCCCCCTCCTTACAAAAAACCATGAGAGCCCCCCTACATTCAGCTTGCTGCCTTTCCTGAGGTTACTGTGTGAGCTTTTTCTCCACTAATGGTGCCTCTCAGCTTACCCCATGTTCGCTGTTTGTTTTTGGGCTCAGCCTGCAATAGTAATCAAGGCCAAATATTTGCTCAAATGAAGTGGCTCTGTGGTTCTCATTCCAGGAAGCTGGCTGAGGACAAAGTGAAACTAGCTTGAAACACACTGGTATGCCCAAGAGATGCTAGGAGCAAGGGATTTTTCCAGAGCTGTAGAAAGTCATCCAGATTCTCACTGTAGCTTTGTTGTGGGAACTGCAGGGGAACTAACTAATTTATAGCCTGCCCCAATGAAAGACACCACTTTTATCTGCCAGAAACCAAAGTCAGTCCAGTTAAAGCCAAACTTTAAGACGGTTCTGTTGGGCTGCAACCAGAAAGAAGACCCAGTGTGAAGTCACACAAGCATTCATTCTCCCTGTTCTGCAAGGCTAAAGCCCACATTTTTCTGATAAGAGGGGGCTATATCCTTTGTGCTTGCGAGTCAGTGGCAGGTCTTATAAACACACCCACAGATTCTCAGCCTAACATATTGCAAGCTCTGTGCATCTGGAGCCAGTGCATGCTTTGCTCAACAACCCCCCTTTCATTTCTGCCAAGATTCCCTCCCACATTTGGGACTTTTTTCCTGCTCCCTTGAGAGCGTCCTCAATTCTCCCAGCTCCTCCAGCCTCCCACTGTCAGAGTGGACTGTTCTGTACAGCTTTCCTGGTCTTCTCTGCCTTTGGGAACATATGGACCAGTGCAGGAAGCTGGGCACAAAAATCTGTGCATTACCCTTATTCTCAGCCCTGTGTTTGGGTCAGGTGGATGGACCAGAAGACTGAACTGACAGAGCTGACACAGAAAGCAGAAAATCTCCAGGATCTACTGGGGCATTAGCTTTGTAGGATGTGAGAAGTTACCAACAGAGATACATGACGTGCCATCACTGTGGGAAGCCACCTTTTAGATGAGGTGCAGACAAGCTCCATTTAACACAGTCACCTTCTTTCCCATTTATCAGACCATCATTTCCTGGGAATGTTCTGGAACAAGGAAAGCAATTCACTGAGCATCCTGTGTGTTTTCATAACACACCACCAATTCCTGTCAAAAATCAATAGCTCACTGAGGAGTAGCAGACTACTGAGCCACCCAGGCTAGCACCTGCTCTGCAATATTTCTCAGCTACCAAGAGACAGGAAAGCATTAGAGGAATCAAACCCACAGCACAGAGGTGCTCAGGGACTTAAGGACTCCTGAAATTCCTCCATGTGAGGTAGCAACTTGTTTTGGTCCGGGGTGTAAGGAGTTCCTGCAAGCAGTGCTGCCTTCTTGGACTGGTTCAAGGACAAAAAAAAAAAAGATTTTCTGTGGAATAGAATATTTGGACTTTGAGTTGCAAACACAAGCATGACACAGATCATAAAACATGAAATAAGGTAGCTCTGCTCTCTTCTACACAGTGGGGCAAGGCATTTAACCTGTTGTAAATCCTGTCCACTCCCTCCTTGTCTTTTCTGTTTATACATGGAGTTAAAGCATCCTTAAGCCTCTTACTACTCTACCACTCTCCTGATTACAGCCACATCTAACACTGAACTTGAAGCACACACCTGTACGTACGTTTGCGGCAAATTGCGAGAGAGTGCAGAGGCCTATAATTCTTTGACTCTTTATAGAGGAATGTACGTGTATAAAAGCCTTTTGAATTTTCATAAGCCTCCCCTTAGATGTGGGATAGCAAAATACAAAAAGATGAAAACAAGATGCTCACCCGATGATTCAGCTTTCCTGCAAAGTTTCTCCTACCAGCCATCATAACCCTGAAAATAATCATCCCAGCCCCTTTTTTCCTGTGGGCTACAAACACATCAGCAATGAGGATAATAATTTAAGGGTTTTTGTTCCTACTAGGAATTCATGAGAAAAAACTTTGCATTACATGGAAAAAAAAGAGTCATATGCAGAAAAGGAAAGTATGCATATGTTTCGTTTTCTTACGTTTTGGTTTTTGGAGTGTTTGGATTTTTTTGGTTTGTTTCTTTTTTTTTTTTTTTTTTATTTGGTGGCTGTTGTTGTTTAAGGAATGCTAAATCTTTGCTAGGGGACATACCAGCTGTCTCCAAGCTCTTTTTATGGTGATCTCTCTTGTACCTTAATTGAGAAAGCAGGGCGTGGAAGTTTCAACAAAGGCTGCCCTTTGTAGTGTGTTAATTAGGCACAGGAGTTAACAAAACCCCTCAGTTATAAACAATTACCTTTCCCCAGGCTTACCTTCATTTTCATGCTATTGCATTTTTACTAATTTTCTGTTAGATTTCCAAAGTGGACAAGACTAATTTCTAAAATTAGTCTCATAATTAGCAAAGAAAAGAAAAAAAAAACCAAGCAGGAAAATATATAAAGCAGGAGGGAACAAAAAGGTATAATTAGAAACACTTAAAGATGCCTTTTTTTGTGCTTCTTCAGGATATGGGAGACCAAGGTCTTATAAGTTCACTGTAAAGTCCCCTTTAAAACTAAAAATCTGGATTATGGTTCCCTGGAATTGACTCCTGGGTGTAAATGCCTGGGGATGGGAAAGAATGTGGTTAGGGTTTGTGTGCCCTGAAATGATTGCTACCCTCACCCCCACAGAAGGAGAAAACAGAGGAAAGAGAGAGAGGCTGTAATTCCTCCAGACCCTCTCCATCCGTTTCATTTGCAAAGCAAAGTTTGCTTTAAAAAGATTATGGGCCCTGCTTGGCCCATAGGACATCTTGCCTGCTGGTATCCTGGCTGGTTCCTCAGCATGTGCTGAGACTCTGAGACACACAACAGCTGGGAAGGGAGCGGCCTCTGCCCTCCTCCCTGCCAACAGTTTGGTCCTGATGGCTGTGACCTCACCTCTTGGCACCAAGCTGTCCCTGGCACTGGCTTCCCTCCTCCTCCCTCTGCCTCCTGGCAAGGGAAGGAGGAAACCCAGGGGCTTGGGGCAGCCCTTCTGCCTCAAAAGGAGGCAATCCCCATAATGGAAAACTGTACTGTAAGGACAACTGCCATCTTAATGCTAAACATTTTCCACCCTGCACTGCCATGGAACCTTTCACACTGCTGCTCTCTAACCTTGTTTTCCAATGAATTTCTGGAGAAAGGTCAAGCAAGGCCCTTGAACTCATGGTATTGGGAGAAGCACATTATGATTCAGTCTCCGGTCAGCGTCACACTTCTCTTGTCACCTGTGATAGTGCTGTTTGCCCAAGACCTTTACAATGTAGATGGCCCCAGATATTCAAGCATAAGTTGCCTTTGTGTCCAAGGAGCTGCCCAGAAAGCAGGGGAGCAACATCTCTGCGGGACTGGGGAGATAGTAGTTCAAGCTACATTCCCGATGGGGGCTGTGTCTCCCAGCCGGCCAGCAGACCTGGAAAAGACTGTCTAGGGGAAAACTCATAATTCTTAGTGGCAGCTTCCCAAACATAGCATTCTTATTGGGAAATTGCCTCTTCTCTCTGGAAGAGACTGTGGATAACCTAGTAAAGATAGGCATTCCCCCCTTATTACTGCACGTCAAACCACAGTCCTCCTTTCTCACTGTGTTTCAGTAGCACAGACTGATTCTGAAGCCAAGATCAGCTCCTGCTACTTTCCCCAAAGAGTTTTCAAGCTCCAACAGACCAGATAAACTCATTGTGAGAGAGCAATCAGAGATGAAGAAAGGCTGAGACTGGCCTCAATGCCTGCAGCAGGTCCCAGGCAGGAGACAGGTACAGGTACTACTGTGACTGACCAGGCAAGTCAGGAAACCGAGGACCCCATGGCAGCACAGAGCTACTGCACGTAAGATGGAAAATTTTTAAACTGCTATAGATGGGGCCCACAGGAAACTTTTGGGAAGTGTGTCTAAGACAGGGTCTAAGACAGGAACCAAGAGAGTCAGTGTTTAAAACATGCATTGACAATGAATTGCTTCATTACTTAGAGAAAAATTGAGAAGGGGGAAGGAGCAAAACTCAACCACGTCAGGAAACAGGCAAATAATTGTCTGATGGATACACCACATCTCCTGATTGCTGGTCTTGTACTTTGCTGCTGCTCAGCCCACTCATCATGATAAGCTTCTCCTTCCAGGACACAGCAAGGTCTACCCTACATTTAGGTACAGATCTTACACCCTGGAAAAGAAGCAAACAGAAACATCTTGCATAGGGCTGCTTGCTGTCTCTACTAGTGTCTCATTTTGCCCTGCTTTACTGTTTTGCTTTCTCCTCCAACACCTTCCCTTGTCCATACACTTTCAATTGAAGAAGGAAAGTGCCACCCTTCAAACTGAAGAAAGTTTTGGCCCATGAGCTGCTGAAGAAGGATGTGTGAAGATAGATGTGTGAACTGCAACCCCTCTCCTGCAGCACTTTGTAAAGCAAGTGAGCAGTCCCAGGCAGGAGGAGGCTTTCTGCATTTTGAACAGGCCAAGGTGAGGAGTCGTGCAGGGCAGAGCACCCTGAGAAATTGGACCTCGTGACTTGGACTTGCACATCCATGAGCAGAGACATGGGAAATGCTGCCTTTCTGGAGCTGAAGTGGGGAGGGGAGTGCTGGAAGCTGCAGACAGGAAGAGCCTGACTTGGGAAAAGCAAAGCAGGTAACAATCATACAACTATTTATGGCTCTTTTTCCTTGTGACAACTGCAGCCTTATAAGGGCAAGAGCGCTTTACTCGGGGCAGAGCTGCGGAGGTGGAGCCTCCAGGGGCACTCCTGATGCTTGCTCCCAGGCTATCTGCCTGCACAAGCCGCTGACCTCCTTCCCGGGAAAAACCCTGGGAACCCTCGCTGAATCCAGCTGTTCAAATTTCAAATTACAAAACGCCTCGGCTCCTCTCCCCTTTTCCCCATACCTCCTACTAGCTGGAGCTGTGGTGAAGCAGAAATGTCTGCGTTTGTAATGTTGTGGGTATCTGGGAGCAGTGGGTTGGAGAGCCCCCCGCAGCTGACGTGGGAAACCTATTCCCATCTGGTTGTGATAGTACTGAGAACTGGAAGAAAAAAGAAAGGAAAAACAAACAACCCTCCTCTCGACCCCCCCTCTCCCCCAGTGTTGCTTGTCGGCCACTAGTGAGTGTGTGAAAGGCTGCAGCTGGCAAATCTGGTGCACAAACTCTGTCGCAGATCCTTCTGCCTATGGTTGTGGTTTGGAGTCCCCCACTAACTCCGACTGAGCTTCCAGTGTGTGTATGTTGGGTTCTTACACATCTCAACCCTGTCCAATCCACCCAGCTGAACTATGCTGGAAATGGGTTGCAAATAAAACTAAACATAAACATGCTAAAAATGTCACTGTCATCAGATAAGGTTGCTATGTACATAAAATTCCTGACACGAGTTCATTAGACCAAGGACATGAAAAGTTAAGCCACATGCATATATTGGCTGGAATGGGGAGGAGGGTATGATGAGCAAGGATTCAGCCTGAAGCTTTATTTTTTTTGGCCTTCTAGCAACCCATAGCCATCACCCTATGTGTGTGACTCAATTTCTCACAATAGGAAGGGAAAAAGGAAAAAAAAATAACAAATGTTACAGCACCTACTTCCTTCTGTGAACACAGGTGTGATTTGGGAAGGAGCAGGAGGCAGGGTTAGCCATGTCACTTGCGAGCTGTGGAAGGTTGGCTTTCCAGAGGACAAAGCACATGCTGATGAAGCCTTTACTCAGCAGTCTTTACCAAAACCAGTCATTTTTAGCACCGCAGGAGGCACTTATCTCTGCATTATAAGAGGGGAAACAGGCACCAAGAGCTTCCTCTATGATAAACTTCTTGTAGTTGTGGCTATGTTCAACTTGCAGAAACATGGTATTGCCTGGGCTAGGTGCTCCCACATGGACTTACCAGTCCTCGGACACTCAGGTTTGCAGAAGTGCCTGAATGCAATGAACTTCCCTACCACATACTGAGTTGTTATAATTCTCAAGCCACATATTTTAAGAGAGGGGTAGAAGCTGTGAGAGGGATTTCAGGTGATCCCCCCCCTCTCCTGAGCTTACCACAACAGCCACCCTTTGGCTGCTTGCAGGCTGGCTGTGGCAAAAGAAGGAGAAGCTGTGCACCGTTTGCCCCAGGATGAGCAACATGGGTTAGATTAAACTGCAAAGATGGAACATCATGTCCTCCTCAGCCTCACCAAGGTGAGGGTTGGGGCTTCACGGCTATGTGAAACCAGCACAAGTCTGAGCAGCCTCTGAAGGAGGGCTGTTCTCCTTCCTCCTCTGATATTCATACTACCACTGCTAGTCTCGTATGACAGCCAGCTGATCCAGCTGGAAACAACCTTGAAACTAAAGAAAGGCAGATGTTTCTAGTTTGATAATTTCTTTGATCCATTTGACTACCTGGTTGCTACGCAGGTGCTGAAAATGTACAGTCGTGGGAAGCCAGACACAAGCTGCTCAGAAACTATGAGGGAATTGAAGCTCAGGAGAGGCCAGAAAGCCTCCTTTCCAGAAAGATCATGAATGAGTGGAATTCAGATGTGTGGCTGGTCACAGGGGTTCTTTTAGCATCCAACAGGCAAGTGCTTGCAATCAGTATCTGAATGAAGGGATAAATTAAGGGATGTCTATTACCAAAACAGTAGAATTACCAAAAGCACAGCATCATTTAGCATAGGCGGTAATTTTGAGGTCTCCAGATCAACATCCTGCTTGGAGCAGGACCAGTATTAGTGTTGGATCAAAGTGCTCAGGGCCAAATCTCTGAGGATGGCAAATCCACCATCTCTGTTCTTGCCTCTTGTCCTTTCACTGAGCACCTCTGCCAATCTGTGTTTACCTTTCAAATAACCCCCACTTGGGTGGTAGAAGCCAGCAGTTACATAGTCCCCATCACAAGCCTGCGTGCCCCTCTGCAAACCAACCCACCTCCCTCAGCCCTGCTCATGTGTCAGGTGGTCCAGCCCCCTTAGTCAGCTTTGTGCTCCTCCCCAGAGTCGCTGCAGTTTGTTAGTGTCCCTCTTGCAAATGTTAAGGATCCTCCTGAAGGAGCCTGAGGAATGGTCCATGTCACCTTCTGGAGGAGAGCAGGTGTCTCTGTCTGCTTGTAGAAACTCGAGTCTTTGCGAGTGTGTTTGTTGGGGTGGGCATGCACAGAACCAGCATCTGTCAGTGCGTGTGCACAGTGCCACACAGGGAGGCCGTGCATCCGCCTCTCGGGTAAACAGTGATTCAGAAGTTTAGGTCATAAAAATGGATGCAAATTCACTCAAGTCCCTGGAGCTGTGGTTCCTGTGAGCAGAGCTATACTGCAGGTATGCTGTGTGAGTGCCACCTGTATTGATTTCCAGGGACATCTGTGCACTGTCCTTCTCCTTCAGCATCTCTGCACCTCAGCAGGCACAGATTCTCCTTCCCATTGTCATTGGTGAAAATGTTTACAATCAGGTGTAAATCTGGTCAGGTAGCTTCTTGATTACTCACTTCTCAGCTATTACTCTGCTTCAGTAACCCTGAAGCTCAGGAGACAGGGTGTACCAGGCAGTAGCTAGGACTGGAAGACAACAGAAATCATGTTCTGCTCTGGTGAAGTTGCTGGAGGGCAGTGCATCACTGCTGTGATGTCATGAGCATGAGGCACGGCCTTCAGAGCATAAAAAAGAATACCCTTTACTCAGTGGACCAACAGGTGATTTCAAAGGATGCAAGCGAAAAGGGAGACCTCAAAACCTTTACCTGCTTGCTGTCCTGAGGATATGGTGGGTAAAATGATGTGTAACTGTGAATCAGCGGTGCCTTTTGCAATATCAGGATTGTGGCATGATGAGCAATCCCTCTGAAGTCTTTGTAAGCCTTGTTCCTGTGGTGCAGACGGACTGGGCAGGGTAGAGCCAACGCTGGACCAGTGGCTGCCCCAAGCTACAGAGGCAGCAGCAGGAGAAAGCCCCAGGGTGCTGGTTCTCAGTTGGTCACATCCACTCCTCATTTTACTGCAAGAACTGCCATCAAGCCTCTGTCATAAGGAGTTTTGTTGCTGCAGCCCAGGATGCTTGGATGCCTAGCACAAAAGGACAAAAGGTGTTGGGTAAAGACACAGTTTTACTTGGTGTTAAGCTCAAGGCTAGAGCTGGGGTCTTACAAAGAAGAGGAAGCAAAGCAGTGTAATTGCTATAGGGAACAGAGATGTAGATCTGGGTTAACACAGAGTGAGGTGCTCAAAGATCTGACCCAGATCACAGTCAGGCAAAGTTTACTCCCCAGCTATAGAAAATTACTACAGAAATGCAATAAAACAAGGTTTTATTATAAGCCAAGGACAAGAATCACCAGATGCTCATGTCACCCAGCTCCTTTATTCTGAAACAAACAATTTAGGGGCTGCCTTATGTGGCACAAGGAAAAGGCATTCAGGACAGGTTTGAAAGACAGTGTTTGTTCCAGCAGTCAACATCTCCTCTTGAGTCCCTTTCATAAATCCCAAAAGCAAGGCAGAGAGGTAAAATGCAAACTCACCTGATCTTCCCCAGCGGTTCCACCTCTGGTAGAACTGGTCCCAGCTGGGATCCTACAGGATGTGTTGGGACAAGAAGTGGTGTGTGCACCAACACTGCTACTAGATATAGGTTGAAGGGCCCAAAATACATGTGCAGCCACCATAAGCCATGGGACCTTGTCCACTGCCCAGGGCAGGGTGGCCAGTCTCATTTAGCTCGGCAGCCTGGCATACCTCACCAGGCTTATTTGGTCGTGTGCCCTTCTCCCTCCTCAGCCGTACCCCCAGGGCCAGGTTTTCCTGCTTCACCCCAAACACTTATTTTTCTTATTTTAGAACAAACAGAGTTGCGTGTGTTTTGATTTCTAGAAAAAGGTTAGAGGGAGGTCAGAGCTGACATCTGGGCTGGAGATAACATTCCCGTTTAATTAGCAAACCCTGGATAATGAGGGCCTTCCTGTCCCATCCCCTTGCCCTGGTGTGGGAGATGGGAGACCCAGTAGAGGCTGGGGCACTAATGAGGCAGGAGAATACCCTGTAAGGCAGCATTCCATTTTCTAGTGTCCCCAGCCCAAGCTCATGGGGTGCTGATTGGTGCCTGTGGGCAACGGCTGGAGGCTGCCCCTCCTTCATCTTTGCGTGAGGACACCCTCTGCAGGCACCCAGCCTCTGCAGGCTCTTTTTCCAGGGCACTGGCCATGTCTTTCCAAAGTGCCGATGGTGCTGCCAGTCCCCTCCAAACCTATTGCCCGAGGAGAGCTCATTTGCTCTTTCTGCAAAGCAGGGATTATGGATTTAAATACCCTGGTGCTACAGGTCCTACCCGTGCTGCTGTGTGAGTGGCAAGAGGAGACACCAGCAGATATGATGTTGGTGGGAGACACAGATGAGATGCACAGCGAGGTCCGCAGAGCACAGCTGGGCTATCTGCTGCCCTCCCCTCAGACTAGGGAGCTGTACATTGGCAGTTCCATCCCTGCTCTCGGGAATCGGGTCATTTACCAGGGCAGCACAGCCCGCCGGGCTGACACGATGCAGCTGGTTGTGTGCAGCAGTATCACAAAGAGGAAACAGCCACGGCTGGAGTCAGCTTTGGCTGGGATGCTGAGCTGGGGAAGCAAAGGGCCAGAAGTCCTGGGGAGACCCAGTTTGTGAGGGTTCCTGCAATTTCTAGACATGTACCCCTGCAGCAGGACATGGAGGTGCTGGAATAAAGCCTGACTCAGCTGGGAGAGAGGCTCCCTGACTGAATCACCTCGAGCTCTGTGCCTTCCTGCAGCTCCCCTGCTGTGGGCTGACTCTATGCTTGCAAAACCCCATGAGATCAGGGGCGCAGGCAAGCGAGGCGGGGGCTGAACTGCAGCCAGGCACTCTCCAGGTGAGATTAAAACAGCAGGCACATCCGGTCCATGGAAAACCCCGGCTGACACCCCTCAGCAGAGCCGGTAACACACCAGGCTCTTGCCTTGTCAGCTCCATGGCAGGGGGATTTGCTGCCAGCAGCCTCAGATGCGTGTCCGCCCTTACCGGAAATGCCACAGCCTGTTGATTCCTTGGAGGGGACGTGACCATCATTCCTGACCTCAGTATAAAACCCCAGGGAGAGAAGGAAAAAAAAAAGGCAGGGAAACAAGGCTCAGCATGTAATGCTGGCAGAGCTCAGCCATCATGACCCCGGCTGCAAGCTGGAGAAGATGAAGCTGGGAACCGTGCCCTTGGGTCAGTCATGTGCTACTGGCCACCACAGGCTGGGCACAATGTCACAGAGAGGCACAGCATTGCGGGGGAGCAGCAGAACAGGGAGATGACAGCAGCCTAAGGAGTTTGCTTGCGGACATGGCCACATGATGCCAGCTTCCTTGCTGCAGGCTCCAGTGAGACCAGCAGTGACGGGTCCCTCATGTTCCCACATCCTTTCGTCTCAAGGGTGCTGCCAGCTTCTGCCTTCTGTGCAATGCCAGACAGATTAAGAAAACCTTAAATGTGCTTCCTCCTGAGAGTTGTCAACAAAATGAGAACGGAACTTGAGCCCACAGCCAGGGAAAGGGCCCAGACAGGAACAAAGGGGTTGGTGTGCTGGGCAACTGCACAGCAGCAGGCATGAGAGCAACAACCTTTAATATTGCCTGAGCTCTATGAACAGTTTCCATGCTTCTGCCAGGATCTTAGGGTGAAGCCCATGGGACCTGTCCCAGATGGGAAGTGGAAGGTGGATCTCCTCAGGTGGTGAGCTAAGCTGAAATAGCTAGGCTGAAGGATCAGCCCCTTGGGAGGAGACCTGGCGAGCAAGAAAGAAGAATGTGAGGGTTTTGTCTTGTAGCTTCCTGCCAAAAACTGGCATGGCTGTAAACACAAGTGCAGAACAATAAGGTCTCCTGTCCCAGCAGCTGCTAAAGCCGTCACCTGGGAAGCTTCCTGCAATCAGCCACTGGAAGGACAAAAAGGAGCTCCCACATGCTTTCCTGCAATTTGTCATATGTCTGATCTGTGCTCTGCTCAGTCTCTATCATCATCCCTTCCCCCAGAGCCCTGTCTCACGCTCCAACAAGAGGATGTGGTTATGAAGGCCAACCTCTGGTTAGGAGGAGCAGTCTCATTGTTCAACCTTGCTTCTCCAAGCAGCAAGAAGTGCTTTTCTTTATGACTTCTGAATCACCCTATAGTTTCCCCACAGAAAGTGTTTCCCCTGGGCTGGTTCTGCAGGCACTGGGTGAACTTCCCTGGTGCCTCAGAGAGTTCCATAGCACTCTGCAGATCCTCTCTGCCTGCCACGTGTTGCAGCTTCAGGGCTTACAGTGACCAGAGTTGGCACAATGCTGCCACCGGCTTCTTTTTCAGACCACTGCACCTTTCCAAGGCGTTAATCTCTGGGTCTGAACACTGCCATGCTGGATCTCTCCTCCCGGGTAAGTATTTTTAGAAAGTTTGAGCTCAGACCATGCAGTCACTCCTGAGCTATGCCAGGATGAAAAGAAAACAACCACTTCTGCCTGAACAATAGCAGTGTGGAACAAAAAGCCACTGTAAGAGGGGTTTTTCGGCATCACTCAAAACTAGCCAAGCTTTGAAAGATGAAACTCGCAGTAAAAAAAAAAAAAAAAGAAAAAGGTTCCTAGTGAACAAGTGAACAGAAAGGGCTTTGACAGTTTACTTTAAAAAGCCAGATTAAAGCAAAATGATGTTATATAAATACATGGGCGTGCTGGAGCTTGCATGCAGTACAGCACTCCATCTCCATCTCTGCCACTGCCCTGGCCAGACCCAGGGCTGGGTTTGTCACCTGCTGCTGCCTGTGGCACAGCCCCGCAGGTAAAGCCACCTGCAAGTAAAGGAGCCGTGCAGTCCCTGCGCCCGCGGCTACGGGCCCTGCGGGGAAGTGTTATTGCCTCATGATGGAGCCAGAAAGCAACCTCGGGGGAGGCAGATCCTTTCCTTCCTGAGGCCATGAAGCTAGCCAGCCAGCTAGGAAAAACACCCTCTTGCTGCCAGCTGTGTGAGACCTGTGTGAGACCTGTGTGAGACTGGTGTGGAGGAGCGGGAGCCAAGCGGGTGACCGGAGGTCACCATCTCTGGAAAACACCGAAATCTCTGGTGCATTTTGTACCCTCTGGATGACTTAAAGTCAGTGTTTCTGAGGGCTCTCACTGAAAAATTTCCTGTTTTTCAGGAAATTGCTCAACCACTTGTCCACTCCGAGGAGAGATGGTGCTGGGGTGCCTTTAGCAGGAGAGGGATGAGGAGTCTGTGGTAGCTGAGAAGGGTACTGGGAGCTCAGCCTTCCCTTGGGTGGGAGAGCCAACAGGCTGGCTCCTGTCCTCTTCTGTCAGCAGCTACACCTGCTGGGGACATCTGTGAGACCCAGAAGCTCCTGGCACTCTCCATAACAGACAACAAGAGTATGTGAGTGGATAAAGATGTATATATATGTACAGGGACCTTACTTCACAGAAGCTGCAGACCATGGAGAAACCCTGTCAATTTTAGTGCATTTTTATTGTGACTATTTGGATTATGAGGGCCTAGGAAGTCAATGCAAGCAGATGGGAAGTTGGGTGCTGTCCTGTTGCCTGCAGCTGCCAGCTGTCCTTCACTCCCACAACATAAGCAGCTTCAGTATCCCACTCTAGCCTCTCCCTATAGGATCAGTTCCCTCACTACCCATCAGGGACTCCTTGCCACCAGGAAGGCAGCCACAGGGTTTCTCCTCCCTCTGTTCCCACTGGGCTGTGGGCTGACACATTTTTAAGCTCTCCCTGGAGGGCTCCATTTTCCACCCATTTGGCTCCTTTGGGTGTAAGAAATTAGGGGTTTCCCCTGCTGTTCCTGCCTCCATCCTTCCCTGGGTGATAGAATTGAGGAAAAAAGCAACCAGGCACAGCTCAGCACAGCAGCCCCCTCTGACACCACATCCTGCCTCTGGCTACCACTGTCCTGAGAATTGTAATCTTTGGTTTTTGCCTGAAAAAGGTTTTAAGAAAAAAAGTGTTGCTGAAATTACAGAGCTGCAGAGGCAGAGAAACCACAAAGCTCACAAGTGCACCCCATGTCCTTGACAAGGGTGGCAGGACATGGCAGGACACCGCCCATGTGTGGTGATGGACTTTGGCCTTGGTTTTGACTGTGACTGGGTTAATTTTCTTCCTAGTAGCCAGTACAGTGCTGTGTGTTGGATTTGGTATGAGAATAATGTTGATAACACGCCAATGTTGTAGTTGTTGCTAAGTAGTACTTACTTTAAATCAATGACTTTTCAGTTTCCTGTACTCTGACAGTGAAGAGCTGCAAAAGACATGGGGAAGGAGTGTGGCCAGGACAGCTGATCCAAAATGGCCAAGGAGATATTCCATGTCATAGAACACCATGCCCAATATATAAACTGGGGAGTTACCTGGAAGGGCTCAATCACTGCTCAGGGATGGGCTGGGCATCGGTCAATGTGTGGTGAGCAACTGGGTTGTACATCACTTGTTTCTCTGGGGTTTTCTTTCTCTTTTTGTTATTTCCCTTTTCATTAGCAAGTATTGCTATATTATTCTTTTATTTCCCCGTTCTTATCTCAACCCACAGGTTTTACCTTTTTTTAATCCTGATTTTTCTCCCCATCCCACCAGGAGAGAGGTGAGCAAGCAGCTGCATGGTACTTAGTTGTCAGCTGGGGTTAAACCACAACTTGAGCTTGGGTGTGTTGCAGGGGCAGGTAAGGAGGACGAGAGTGTGTAATAGGTGATCTAGTTTGGTTTTAGTCTGGAAGTAAAGCCTATGGTAGTTTTTATCTTATCTTTTTATTGCCTAGGATATTGCAGCTGTTACTCTTTAACTTGCAGGAAACTCACAGCAAGCGCTTGCCACCATTCAGCAACACCGAACAACACGGAGCTTAACGTTGCTAACAGCCTTGCAGAGCTGGAGAATTTAATTGCTGATTCTGTCTGAATCCTATAATTACTTGGATGGGAAAAACGAGGTGTGTGAGGGAAAGCTCAAAGTGATTAACAAACTGTTAGGGTAAACAGCCTGGCCGGGCTGGTGAAAGGCCCTGCCTAGGGCTGGTCAGTGTCCTGTTGACATCGAACTGGTCTTTGTTTTGTTCTTTGCATAGAAGGAATCATATTTGTTGATAAAGCAAAGGATTTACTGGCTGGGCTGTTGAGATCAGACCTCACTGGAACCAAGCTGGCCAAAACTGTCCCCTTCAAAGGGCCACATAATACACAACCCTTTCAGTGCTGCATGCCAGGCAACCTGAATTTTTCATCCTCTACCAACTCTTGAAGCTGGTCCTGGCATAGCCCCTCTAGCAGAGAAGATACACAGCTCTCCCTCCTTTCTTGCAGATCTTCACTATGACCCAGAGCAGCTGAAGATTAACTTGGTGTTCAGCAGGCAGGCACAAACATCTTTGGGAAAGGAGCAGCTGTGTTAGAGCTTGATTCAAGTGTAAAGCCTACAGAAACAGGAACCTTGGAATCAGGCACCTTGGACAAGACTCTGAGGACAGGGGCACTATGCCTGACTTTGGGGGAATCTTGGTGTTAGGTTCAAAACATACATGGGGAGGAGAAGTGGGTTTAGCTGAGCTTTGCTCCCCTTGGGAAGGCACTGATCCCCATGTCCTCTTAAAACAGCAACAAGGAACATTAAGAGCTGAGAAAGCTACTGTAAAATATAGACAGGCTTGGGCAGGAGAAAGCAAATGCTTAACAGATCAGAGTAGCATTGGATGTGCTTAACTCCAAAAGGGAAAACAAACTGCATCCTTGCTGGACTGAGCTGAGGGGAAACATTTTCCCAGCTGACACAGAAAAACAGCTACTGTTGAGGAATTACCCATTGCTTCACCTCTCTTCAGTCGGGAAAGACCAACATCACATCCAGGTGGCATGAAAATTGCTTTTAACCACTACATAAATACACTGCTTGTAGTGCTTTCCACTTGCACCTCCTCTGTTATTAACACTGCTGTGGGAATCCCTGAAACCTCCCCCAGCCATTGGCAAACAGGGAGCTGAATTAAGAACCTGGCACAGAAAACATCCTTGTGCTCTGAGTCCTGTCCTGTGGTGAAAACCTTGCAAAGTGCTTGGGGAATCTCAAGCTGTTCCCAAAACTGTTTTCCTCCTGTCCACCTGTTACACTGTTCTGATGGATTCCCACAGGGCACCACGTACATGGATCTTCAGCATTTATCTCAAAGAAACAGTTGTGGCTTTCATATAATGCACTCTGAAGTGTGCTGGCACTTTAATAGCTGAATACACTTTAGCTTTTCCTTACAAGGAAGTGATAAAATAACTAATTTATACTGCTCCATAATTACACAATGCAAAGTCACTGTTTTTTCCTGTTCTGTGGGATGGTAAGGCAAAAAAGTTAACTATTGTCGGGTATGTGACGCTGTTCCCCTACTTTTCCTGCTCATGCAGGAAAATGGAGAGCCTTTACTAGAAGTGTTTACCAAGCAGGAACACCGAAACTGCAGGGGAAATTGCCCACCCTGAAACACGAGGAGGACAGGAGCAGCATAACTTCTGTGATCTCCAAAATAAAATGAAATGCCAGGTTTTATTGATCATAACTGACCAACAGTTCTTTACCAAATTACATCCAAGTGACATCACCTCTAGCAGCATTCCAGGGGTGAGATCAGCCCAGCCCAGATGGGGAGGCACCCATCTCAGGGGACTAGCACCACCTCATGCTGCTGCCCAGGCCCCAGGGGTGACAGAAGGAGGTGGGAGCAGTGACACCAGCAGCACTGCAATTGCAGCAGGACTTGGATCACCCCTCCCCTGGCTCCTGCAAAGGTCATAAATCGTCGTTGCAAAGGTGCAGAAAAAAAAATTTCCTCACTGCTCGTAGCAACCTATGCCAGGGAGGTGAAATGGAGCAGAGCCAAAGCAGATTTAAGAGTGACTGAAGGAAACAGAAGCTGTGGAGAAAAAAAAAAAAGCAGCTTGTACATGGTTATTAAGCACTTACAATGTTCTCATGCAGCTTAGATAAGCAAACTGGAATTAAACATTACAGTAAGCATCAGTGCTGGTGCTGTACTCTGCCTACAAGCACAAGAGAAAGCTGGGAGCACTCAGAAGCCAGGCTGGCTGGAAACAGGTGTATATGAAGAGGAGGAAGAGGTGGGAAGGGCTGAAGGCTCTTGCAATAGGAGCACAAAACTGGCACCCATAGTCCAAAGGTCAGGGCAGTTGAAGTCAAGACTGCCTTCTGGCAGGGCTCACCTGCCTGAGCAGACTTAATAATACACAAAAGGGAAAGGGAGGCTGTCAGGCTCCACGGGCAGGAAAGGAGTGAGAAAAGCACGGGGGGAGCGAGCACAGCTCAGGTTCCTTGTGCACAATGAGCAGCTGCTCCTCTGCACATGGGAGGCAAGTCCTCCTTCTGGCGCCCTGGATCCAGCAGCACACAAAGGGGGTCCTATAAGCTCCACCAAAAGCCCTGAAAGTAATCCCCTACTTTTGTTTTTCAGCACATTACCTTTTAGTAGAGATCAAGTCAAAACCTGCAGTCTCCCAACTCATCATTAGAAACCAGCCCACTGTGCTGCTGATACTCCCTCTCACCTCTCTGGACAGACAAGGGACTTCCCTGTGATTTCTGAGACTCAAGTTTTATTGTCCAGCCAGACAGCAGTGACTGATAAAGTTCTCTATTGCAGGCATACAAAAGGAGATCCATAAAATACTTCTTTATATTTTCTCTTATAAAATTATGATGGGAGCCCATGGATTTGTGGAGGAGTTGTACCTGTCCCCGCAACATAAGGGCAGAGAAACAAAGAGACAAGTTTCACAGGCAAGGCAGAGGCATTCTCAGCTTTAAATGAACCCACCCAGGGCAGGTATGTACCATCATCTTGTAGGGAGCAGCTGCCCTCTGCTTTGGGCTATCAGATGTGAGGCAAAGAGAAAAACATTCCTCCTCTTAAGTCAGCAGCAGCAGCTCTGCACGTCAGCTCTTGGCTGATAAACACAGGCTCCTAATTCCAGCCACATTCCCCATTTTGAGAATAAGCAGCCCTGCTCCTCAGTGCCCTTTACAACTACTGCTGCTCACAAGAAAGGGGAGAGGGAGGGAAGGGTTACAACACTGTCCATCTCCTAAAATCACCAAACCAGAAAATACCCCCAGGTTGTAAAGGGCAGGGAGTTGACCTGCCCTCAGCTCTCCCAGGCAAGGAATGCACAACATTGACATGTCCAGAGGAGAGGTACAGCCACCCTTTTACTTCAGGCTCCAATGAGTTTCTTGAGGAATGCCTCCAGCTGATCCTCGTCCTTTATGCCCACGAACTTATCCACAACATCTCCATTCTTCATAGCCAGCACAGTTGGCACTGCTGACACCTGGGGGCAAGAGAAACAGGGAGACACAGGTTGAGCAGAGGCTGTGGGGAGCCCAGCTGCACTGGGTCTCCAAATGGAACTCTGCAGAAGTGGCTACAAGGGAGATGAGCATACACTGCTCTAGGGTAAGATGTCCACTTGCCAAACAGGCCAGCTGAGCTCCATGTTCCTCCTCTCCTTGTGGCCTCATCTCTGTACTGACTTACAGCACACTGCTTAAGTCAAGGCTGAGCTGCTTTTTGAGTTTAAATTTTTAAAGACTAAGCCAAACCTAATATAAAAATGAGGCAAGGCTGTTCCCACCTCTCCAGTACAAATTCCTCTTCTCCTTCCCTTTTGTCCTATCATAAGCAAACAAATCCAGGACACCTCTCAGACATGATGACCTTTGGACATTTTGTAGTCAGGGCAGCATCAGACTGGACCTGTGTTCTTCTCCAGACAAGACTGGAGCTGGAAGATGGTCCCATCACTGCACTGGTAGATTTCCTGCTCCATCATATCATGGTAATGACAACTACCAACCCATCTTTCCTTTTCCACTCCTGTTTTCAGTGGTTCCTCTGGTCACACACCAGTGGCCACCCACTGCAGATCCCTGACAATTAAGGAAGAAGTGAAGAAGTCCCTCTGACCAGAGCCAGCAGGCAGCTGTGCTGCTCTGGGCACTGCTTTTTTAGCTCAGAACAAAGTTTTCTGGGAATTATCCAAGAGAACAGTGTTGAAAATGACAACATTCCCCAAGGACTTGCTGGTTGACTGGTGACAGCAGAGACCCCAGGGACATGACTGAGAGAAGGAACAATCAGAGTTGGGAGAGCTGCAGCACTAGAAGATCTGGTCACATTTCTGACCCTACAGCTTCAATGCCCTTATCTCTGCAAAGTCTCCCCCTCAAAACATGTCCTGTCCTTGTCTCACCCGCTGACTCTCCTCCAGCCTGCGGGGCCTTCCCATTTGCACTGCCAGCCTTGCTGCCAAAAAGAATCTGCAAATCCCTCCTCTGGGAACCCACCAGAGGACTGGCTTTTCTCCCATTGGGAGCCCAAGATGAAAGGGACATTTTGTCTTCTTCCCTTCCCACCCAGTCCCAGCCAGACTGCAGTCTGTTCTTCAGGGCTTTGCAGTCTCATCTGAAGCGATGGGAGCGCCGGGGCTGCTGCAAAGCAGGATCTTCAGCTCCTCCTAGTGACTGACTGGAGGGAGCACATCCACAGGGCTTGGGCCCCAGTGCTGGCGATGGTGCCATCAACATGTTCCCTTGTCGTTTTAGGTGTGAGAAAGGACAGTACCAGCATGGCAGTCAACCGGTTGCTCCCTTCCTGAGAAGGGCAAACATCCACTGAGCCTCCCTCTGCTTTGCACAGTGGGTTAATGTCGAGCAGAGTTGCCCCAGCTCCATCCAAAAAAAACCAGCAACAGCAAGCATCAGGCCATTAGGGCCTGGGTGAGGAACAGGCGAATCTTGGAAGCACTACAGAGAAGCAGCCAGCTGGGCCCTGCGTGCCAACCAGAGCACCCATGAGCTTCACACAGCCTCAATCTCTCCATCTCTTTCCCTCTTCGTGCTGGTGAGCAAACCCCGAGGAAGAGTGGATGGTCTGTGTCTGATGCTGCAGAGCCAGGCAAGAACCAGGGGCATGGAGCAACTTGTCTCTGCCCAGAAAACACGATGCTTTTGTCAGCTTTCTTCCTGCCAGCTGCAGCAAGGGCAGCCCATTAACGGAGCACGCACTTTGTTTTGCTGGTTGAGAAGCAAATGTCATGAGAATTTTAGAATGCAAAGTTGAGGGCGCTTTTTTATTTTTTTCCCCTTCTTTTTTTGGGTCCCATCTGCACTGAACCTAAACAAACTTTCTTCCTCCCTCAAGAGCATTTCTACAGAAAAAGTCAGTCTGCTTTTGATTAGTGCTGACCACACAGATAAATAAACAAACATGAACATCCAGGTTATTCCTGGCACCACCCGTACCAAGGAAATTCTCTCCCATCTGAAACTGGGGCTTTCATGCAAACTTGGATGCCACACAACAGAGCAGAGAGGATTTCACCCAGGCCTACAAATGAGGTGGTAACACAGGATGGAGCTCTGTTGATGAACGACCATCTCTGTACCCAGCAGCTCTTCTGAGCTGCCCACCCACAGTGGCTGGAGAAGGGGCTGCCCTTTCCCAGTGGCCACACACAGAGGCAACTGGCCAAGGCAAGAGATGAATCTAAAGAATTTTAAGAGACTGAAGATAAACAAAAGTATTTCTTCTCCCTTTATGCTCTCAAGGTGAGAGGTCAGGAGTGGGCTGGAACAGTGGAGACAGGCCCCAATCAGAGATGAAAGGTGTTAGATACAAGGAGGAGTCCCCAGAGAAAGAACTTTTGTGCTGGGCATAACTGGATGGGGAAGGGCACTGGGGACATTACTAGTGGCAGGAAATGCATCTGTGCTTCGTGCTAAGCCAGGATGGCTGGGAGCCAAGGGCAGCCGGCCACTTGTGTAGAGGAATGCACTAGCATTCCTCGGCTCTTCCACAGGGTCTCCCCCTCATCCTGCCTCCCCCTGTGCCAAGGAGGTTGCTGACTAGGACATTGTGCAATCAGGCAGCAAGATGGGGGCTGTGGGGCTTTAGCCATGGGGATAATGGCCCAGACAAGACATACGCATCACCCCAAAGGCAGAGGAGGCAGCGATAATCCCCAGGCCCTCTTACAAAACAAAATCTTCATCATGTTTGTATATAAGGCTCTGGAATGAACTGCTAGAAGCTGACCCTTCCCTGCAGCCTCAGTCCTGCCTGCCCCCCTCCCACAGGGCTGCCAGACAGGCAGACCCTGCACACAAACACGTGCACACAGCAGACAGTGCAGCTGCTCACTCACCACTCTGTGGGAGAGCACACGCAGCGTGTCATCAAACCTGCACAACGTGGGACTTTCAGCCTCTTTTCATAGAACTTCCTTCATATGCACACACCCTGCTTGCCATTTTCCACTCATCTGAGATTATCCTCTTGTAATCCCAGCTAATTTGATCTACTGGAAGGCTTGGAACAATACAAGACTTGAGATAATAATCTCTATTCTCTTCTTAGCATGACCACTACCAAAGCCTTGTCTGCATGTTAGGATTCACACACTTTTTGACCACCACTAAAAACACCTCACCCTCTTCAACTCCTCACCAGGATCCTTCTGCTACACAGCCTCCGGGCTTGCAGTAGCCAGCCCTGCTCAGGAGCCAGCAGCCACCTTCCTTGGCCTGGGGCATATCTGCCAGCATGTGCCCACCAACGAGAACACCAGAGGCTCTTGTGCTCAGCCTGTGGGAGCTGCGGGTCATGACTGTGGGCACCAGCTGTGTGGACACGACACCACAGCACAGGCAAAAACATCTCCCTCGGGAAAGAGTGGGAGGGAACAAGCTGTTTCCACTTCCGTCTCCTTCTGGCTTGGCAGGGTGTGGGAATGGCATACAGTGTCTTCTCCAGGCTCAACAAAATGACAGGTTGCTCAAGAGATGGTTCACACTTTGCAGGGCAGCTTGAGGAGCTTCCTGAGCTAGCTTCCACCCTGGGAGCAGGACTTCATCTGCAGAGGGGGAGCAGATCCATTTGCATGACAGGCATGTGAAAATTAAGCACTTTCTTCCCTGTAAAAGACAACAGCAGGATGCTCCAACTCCACAGACAGAGTTGTTGTTTACAAGGAGAGAAAACAGAAGTGAGCACAGTTGTCAGAGGAGCTTTTGTATTTTTTAAACTACCTGACACAGGGAAAAAATAACTAAATTGTGTAAACCTAAAGCCTTCTCCAGTTGTTCTGCTCCTTCCTTGGAGAAAGGCACCACAGGGAACACATCCAGCAGTGGTGTTAACACACTAGTGTAAGCACCAAGGTCCCTCCTGTCAAGAGCAGGATGCATGGTCCTGTTGTTTATGTGTGTTTCCTGACCTGGCTCCTACCTGCCCAAACAAAACTCACGGTGTCTCCTTGTGCTGCAACTTAAAGACGGGATGTTATGACCCAGCTAGAGATCCTGAACAAGGAAGGGAAAGAGAGATGGGCCAGTGGCACAAAGAACCACTTTCAGTAGCAGAGCAGATTGGGGATTGTTACTTTACATTCTTGCCCTGCACTTGAGCAGCCCAGACTCACAGCAAAATGCTGCATGCGCTTCAGGCTCCTCAAGGCCAGGCAAGTGACAGATGCCTGCAAGGCCCAGAAGACACCTTTGTGCAGAATCAGAGGTGGGAATGCTGAGCATGACCAGCAGAGCCGGAGAAGAGCCAAGCAGCAAAATCTACCTACTAACAAGAGATCAGGAACCAGTAGGCACTGGGCTTCCCCTCCCCTCCAATGCTGCTGCCATGCAGGCACAGCTTTCCACAGGGAGGGACATTCTTGGTGCTGCCAGCCAAAGAAAGTCTGTGCTCTTCCACCTCCTACCTCGTACTCGATAGCAAGGTCTGTGTGATCATCAATGTCCACCTTGGCCATCACCACCTTCCCCTCCTGCTTGGCCACCATCTTCTCTAATCTGGGGCCTAGGATCTTGCAGGGACCACACCACCTGATGGAGCAAGAAAAGAGAGGGGACATTAGAGGAAGCAAGCACAGCAACAGCCATGGAGGATGTGCTGGTATGCCAGTGCTGCTCCATTCGGGAGCCAGCCTGGAAACACCATTCCTGAACCACAGCTTTGAAAAACACTCCTCTCACAAAGGAGCTGCCAAAGGCATTAAGGAAGCTTCATGTTCAACCAGCCAGAAGCCACTCTGGCAGTCACACTCGAAACACCTGAGCTGGGACCGAGGCCCCTTCACAGCTACACACCCCACACTCACATTCAGACCAGGTTTTCTTGCTGGCTCAACCCCAGGTTTCCCATAGCAGAGTCTCAGATGTCCCTATCCTTAAAACAATTTAATCTTTGTGCAATAACAGATGAAGCTGGTGCCTTTGAGGAGGAACCCTGAACAATGGAACCCTTGGGCTTTCATCCCCTCACAGTCTAAGCCCAGGACAGTCAGCTCCTGCTGTGTCTCTGAGTGTCAGGTCACCTGGCTGGGCCACATGTCCCCAGGCCCTTTGTTGTGCAAAGGGTCAGCAGTTCATGGCCTCTTGCCTGGGACTTCCAGAGGTCAACCTGCAGCTCCCCTGCAACTGCACCCTGAGAGACATCTGCACTGAATGTATTCCTCAACAAAGGGTTTTTTCTGTGTGTGTGGTGGAGGGGCTGAGTGGAAGAAGCGGTCACCACCCAGCATTTGTGGTGCTTTAGATGTTGTTTTGATCACAGCACAGGCTGCTTTGCCAGCCTTGTTGGTTCTCCTGCCCTCTTCTTGTTCACCCTCACCGGGCTTTACATCCACATGCAGAGCTGTGATCCTGCTGCCCTGGAGCCACTGTTGCTGCCGGGCACTAGGCTCGCAGACCACACCCAAATCAGTTTATGCCAATCACCAAATCACAGATTTCCCCTCCATGCTCATTGCAGGGTTTACAGAGACCCCCTTTAGCTGCAAAACTTGCAGAGGCATTGCATCTGTTCAAAAGGAGACCACCTAATCCAGACCCAAATGCAGTAGTAGCAGGCTTTGTGAGGCCCTGGACACTCCCTGCATGCTCTAACTGCATCAGCTAGGATAGTATGAACTTACTCAGTTCAAGCAAACCATGAGTTAAAGCTCTAAGTGCCCTTTTCTTATAGAATTGAAGCTCTGGTGAACTTTGCTCCTCCTCAGCCTCCCTCTCTATCAAGTTTCACGCTTCCAGTTATTTGTACTCTCCTCCCTGGATGATCCCAACTAAACTTCACTTTGCTTTGCCAGCTCGGTCTGTTTAGAGCAGAAGTTTTTGGGCTGTTTTGTACTCTGTTTGCCCTCAATCAGCCATAACAGGCTCATGTGACAGCACTGCAGGACTACGAAAACACATGAAAAAACAAAGATAATCAGTGTCGTTAATCCCGCAGATAACATCTAGGAATATTTTTACTGGCAAGAGGATGACAACATTTTTGTTGATGACAAATGCTGCTGTTGGTGTCACAGGGCTGTTATTAACTCAAAGGCATTTGCTGTCAAGAGCCTCAAGAGCAAGCAGCCTTAGGAAACCTGGAAAGACACAACATGGCAGTGCCAGGGCAGAGCAAGTGCAGAGCTCCTCCATGGCTGTTAACAACATTTAATGTTTCTAAGAGGACATTTCATCCAGAAAGCTAAATAGGGGAGAGATCAGAATTTTTTTCCTGAGGTATCTTTTGCAAGATGATGCAACGCCGGGGGCAGGGTGACACCTGAGCACTTGGGAGGTGCAACAACACCACCCTGGGGAAAGCCTTCCTGGCACTGCTGTTTGACACCGCTGCAGGGCACAGCTGTGAATGAAATCTTTATGGATTGAGCTCCATGGGCAAAGTCACCTTGTAACACCAGACCCCACAGCCTGGGAAGCCCTCGGGCCTGCTCCTCCCTGGTGTGCCCGGAGTGCCACCATGCCAGGAAAGTCAGGGCACACCTGCACATGTGACGGTGGAGAGAGGGAACTTACTGTGCATGGAAATCCACCACCACGGGTTTGGGGCTGTTCACCACCCGGTCCTGGAAGTCGCTGCCATCCTGCACATTGAAGGTGCTCCTGCGGCCCGCCGAGGTGCCAAAGGCCCTGCCGGGGGGTGCCGAGGGACCCCGCGGGGTGAGGGACAGCAGCCGCCGCAGCGCCAGCCTCTGGGCCATCTGTGGGGACAGCGGGAGGTTCGTGGGGTGGGGGGCCCTCCACGGCTGGTCCCACTGCGGCAGCGCCCCGAGCCGAGTGCGCTCTGCAGGGCAGCCCCCAGGGCAGGAGGTGCCCGGGAGAGACACTGATGGGATACCACACGGGAGCGCTCCCTGCCCCTGTGCTCAGCCCGACATCCCCTGCAGCTCCGGCCCTACGGCCACGGGGCCTCCACCGGGATCCCAGCTCCAGGCGCAGGGCGCCGTTTCCCCGAGTCCCCCCGCCACAGTACGTGCCTTCCCACCCCCAAGGCAGCCCCGGTACCGCGGGGCTGCTCCAGCCGGTGCGTCCCGGCAGCTCCCGCAGTGACAGGGCTCCGAGCCCCCCAGCCCGGTGAAGGAGGACAGCCCCCCTCTGGCCCCTGAGGACAGGCCGCCCGAGCCCGGAGGGTCCCCCCGACCCCCTCGCACCTTCCCGGCCCGGAGGTGACCCGCGCCCAGCCGCACTTCCGCCCGCCGCCCCGCCCACCTGCGCGCTTATTGGCCGCAGCCACCGGATGGCTGCGAAAGACGGCACCACCGCCCCCTCAGCCGATTGGTCGCCGACCCAAGGGCCGGTCATCTCTGACTGGCCGCGGTGCCCGTCCTTCAAGCCGCTTCGCTCCGCCCCCGTGGGCGCCGGCGGGCTGCTTCACGCGGGGCAAACTCCGAGCGCTGATTGGCGGCGGAGCCCTCCAATGGGCGCCGCCCTCCGCACGTGCCCCCATTCCCGGTCACGGTCCTCCCCGGCCGGCGGCTCTCTTCAGGTCGGAGCTGGGCAAAGGGCTGTCCTTGAAGTGCACAGCCCTGCGACCCCCCAGACAGCCATCAACTCCCTTCCAGAACGCACCCTGCCCCCGCGGGTGACACAAACCAGCGTTTGTAACCACGGTCCCTGATGGAAAACAATTCAGAGCCAGGGCTTCACTCCCTGCCACCTCCAGCACTGGCAGGAGCCCAACCAGAACAAGGCTGAGAGGGCAACACTCATTCGGCAGCAACCAAAGCAAGGAGACTTGGATCCTGGCTCCCCAAGTCCAATTGGAAGCGTGTGGCAGCAAAACCTCTGGGGTTTGAGTCACCAGATCAAACACTGGAGACATGCGGAGCATGCTGGAAGAGTTGGTAGGTGCTGGTTTTTTAGACCATTGCTTTTCTAAAGGAAATCACAATGTAAGGCAACATGTACACTGTGAATGTACAGATTCACATTTTCCTGAGGGAATTTGAGGATGGAAGAGGAAACAACTGGAGAATGTGCATGTGTGTAGGTACAACAGGGATGCACTCTGTGTCAGCACACACAGAGAACAAATGAAACAGGCTCTTGGGGACAGCTGGTCAACCCAATTCAGCCACAGGCCCTTTTCTTCCCCTGGACAATTCCAAAATAAAAAGCCCATGGTGCCAAGGATGTTGCAAGTAGTAACATCACCCAGGCAACTACAGGCCATGAGAGCCATTCCTGGTCTGACCTTGGAGCTGAGGCAATGGGATGTAAAGCCCACAGAAGGATGCTGATTGATGCCAACTGAGGTGATTGTTTCCCCTCTCCAGTTGCACATGAACAGGTGAGAACTTCCAGAAGCAGCAGCATTGCTAGCACAGCTCAGTACTCCCAAAGAGTGCAAGAAATCCTTTGTCATGTCCTTCACTCTTCTGCTCCCCAGCCTCTCCAAGAAACTGGGGTTTTACAGAAACAGTAACTGAATTCAAAGGATTGGGAGAGCTTTAGGTACAGCCCCCTCCAGTCTGGAAGCACAAGTGTATATTTTTTGAGAAGCTAAGGCGTTGGAAAACATGTGTGGAGGTAAACGCCTGTTCCCTCTTGCCCCTCCTCTATTTCCTAGAAATCACAGGGATATCATAAGGTCAAGCTGAAAACTGCTCTTGCTTTGCAACTCCAGGGTCATGGAATAAGCCCACAGGGAGGAGACAGGCAAGTGCATGTGGCTGACAGGGGGAGCAGCGAAGTGCAGCCAACCTCCCAGACACTCCCTGTAGTATCTCAAGGTGACTCAATGGAAATAAATTAGAGAAGGAGCATTTTAACAACGTCAAACTTTCTTGATGGGACATAGTGCAAACAGCAGAAATATTGGTCATGCTTTATAAAAGACAAAGGGCTAACCTTCCAGGCTGCCTGGTGTGGGAGAAGAAAAACATGAGGACAGTGTAGCTGAAGTACAGTGTCAGTCTCTGTGTCCCAGGCATTCCAGGCAAGCTACTCATCCACTGTGGAGGGAAGGGTCCCTTGTAGTGCTCTCTGGGAAATGACAAATTATCTGACCTATATGGTAACAAAAACACCCCTCCCCACTGAAGCTACACAACCGCCCTAACTCAAATGCAAGAAAAATACTGGAAGGTTGCCCAGAGTACCACTTCGGGACCCGATGCAGGAACAAATCTTCAAGTATACACAGGGTATAGCATCCAGGGACCAGAGAGCCTGCACCAGGCTCCACAGGGTGCAAGCAGGTCACCTCCAAAGGGGAACGTGACATTTTAAGTTTCCCAGGTGTTCCTGAACTCTCTTCTGTGACCTCTGTACGTCACTGCAGATACTGGTCAGTCAGATAAACACAAACACCACTTTCAGGCAACTCTGAGCTCTGCAAGGACAACGCAGGAGCCTCAGCATCACTGGATTTTGGCCTGTTGCTCATTCTTCAAAAGATGTTGGTCCTCTTCGTAACAGCAAGATCTGAGCAGGTCTTTGGCAACTCATGATTAGGGGAAGGCATGAGGATGGAAAAAGGGCACAGGAAAAGGGCAGAATCCTGCTGTGGATCTCTGTTACAGTACTGTCACAACAGCTCTAGGTTTCAGTGTAGAGCAAGAAAGGTCAAAGCTCATCCTTGGCCTTGACTAGATGTTGCAGTGGACGAATTGGAATGACTTGATCTCTCAGCAACTGGTCCCTTGACGTGTCGTGGCTGTCAGGGGGTCTGTCACCCGAAAAGTCTGTGAGAGTGTAATCCTGCAGTAGTCCAGCTTGCACTGCGTGGCGCCGGAGCCCCTCGCTGCCCACGAGCCCCTGCATCCTCATGTATCCCTGCTGGCAGAAGGGGGGCAGCTTCTGATGGGTGAAGGCAAACAGGAAACAGGACTCTGCAGAGGAAAGGATCAAAAATCAGATTCAGCAGAGAGTACCCTGTAGGGAAAAATTCCCATAAACTATCAAGGACTCATTCAAAACAAAAGGCAGAGAGGACGAGGGAAGACGACTGGAGTTTCCCATCCAGAACCCTGCCCTTGGTGGCAGCACAGTAATTGAGTTAATTCTGCAAAGCTCAGGAGATTCAGAGAGGGATCTCCAGTCTGCAGTCTGAGAGAAAAAGGATCTGGATTTGAGGTTGTGTCTATCTGGCATCCTCTTTGTACCACAGGATTGCTTCTCTCTGTTGCCACATGGGCTTCCTGCAGGAGGTTCCCAGACCAGTCTTCAGACCAGGAAGGGAGGCAGCAGAGGCTGTCTTCAGCTCTCACACCACAGCACTCCCATTTCCCATGGGAAAGCAATCCCATCATCAGTACATAAGATCTAGTACCCAATAGTACAAAGAAATGTTCAGATAATGGAGAAGGAAAGCTGCAGCTAGAAAAGGGAGTGAACCCAACCTCATATACCTTTCCCTAAATCCTGGCATGCCTGGGCCAGTCTCTTTCTAATGGTGAGCAAGAGCAAAGGCTCTTTGGGAACATACACATACAGAACAGCACTTTTTACTGTCTGGGGATTGTGCTGAGGAGGTGTGACTGATGGTGAGACAAGCAACTCACCACAGGAAGATCTCAGCTATCTGCAGAAGAGATCCTTCCTGTCTTTTGTCCCTCACATTCCTCCTCCTCCTCCTGCCACCTCGACTCTGTGCTCAAATTACCTGCAAAGAAACTGCGCAGGTCGGTGCTGAGGCAGTTTTCCAAAAAGCGCCTCAGTGGCAGGATGTGAGCATTTGGGGCTGTCCAGTCTGTCAGAAAGTCCTCCACAATGTGATGGATGGCATCTGGACGAGGGAGAGGCCACTCTGGCGGCCGGAGTTTCATCTCACGCTCTGCCAAGAGAACATTAAGGGAGTCTCTTAGAAGCAAAATGGCATTAAAAAGAGCTTGAGGAATGGAAAGCAGCTGTGACAGCTATTTCAGCTTTTGTCCTGACCTTTTAATCCCTACCTTACTTTCATTTGCAATCTCCTCTGCTAGCTCTGTCTTCAACAGCCCTGCCACTGCACAGCTGCCCTCTGTCCCCGCTCACAGCATTCCTGTCATTTCACTCCTGTTCCCCCTGGGCAGGGACTGCCAGACAGCCTAAGCTGTGTTTAATACTGCTACACATCATGCTTATTTCTGTGCAAGGCAGGCTGGACCATGACCCTAGGTTTCTGGGGATGAAGACTCAACACATTCACTTCCCAAGGAAATCTATTCTGAGCGTGTTTGCTTGCTGGATATAACACTCCTCTTCAAACCCTTGCCTTTGGCTGCCTCTATGGCTGTGTGACCTCTCAGACCTGGGCCGGCCACATAGAGAAGCTTTCTTTTGGCAGCAACACTGCCAAACAACAACAGCCCAGCCTCATCTGCCAGGCTCTGCAAAACATACACAGGGTGCCAGCCAAAGGGAAGCAGTGTTCCTCTTTTTGGGAATGGGGAAATTTCCAGCACGTCTGTTTGCTCCTATTTTCAAATGTGAGGTCTCTGGTACCAACCTCCTACGCCCTGTACTGACCAATGGAAACTTCCTGCCAACTGCCAGCTTCTTTTTCAGCTCACACAGTGGTGGGTGGGTGTCTCACAGGATGGACATGAGGGAAATGGAGAAGGGGGAACAATGCCTTCAGGTACCTCCCCTCCTCTGGCTCTGAACTATCTTCATCCCTCTCTGTTTTGCTTGTATAGCTAGCAGGAAAACTCACCTGTTGGGAGGTGTTTGTAATAGTAAATAACAGGGTGTAGAAAGTTGGACTGCCAGGCATGCTGTGCTTCTCCCACGGCACGGTTGTAGTAGAAGACATCCTTGTCAGCCCCAGAGAAATTCCTCCCATACTCCATGATGATGACAAAGAGCCCATTGGGAGCCTTTCTCCCAGTCTGCATTTCCAGCTCGGCTAGGACTCCAATGGGGTACTCTTCCAGGTATTCAAATGCTGTGGCATTCCTGTGAATTGCAACCACACCATCAGACTTTCCCACCAGACAAAGCCAGCTGGGATCCTAACCACCCTCAGCTGGGTGAGGATAAGGCAAAAAAGCCATCAGATAGTAATTTTTTTTTCTGGTCATTGCAGATCTGGGCTGGACTTGATGCAGAGCTTATGAAGGCTGCAGATATTGTTACAAGACTCCATTATTTTCCTGGATTATGAGACTCCTCTTTACATTAGAACTGCTCAAGGAAACTCTTTTCCTGGGGACAGTAAGAAAGTATTCCATCGCTGAGCCTGGAGGGAAGGTCTGGACCATTCCAGCCCTTTAAGAAAGGGAAGTAACTGGCAGAAGTAACTGGCACCAGTTGTACTGGCAGTGGTACAGGTCTGGGGTGGCTGCCTACACGTCCTTAGGCAGCAATCTGTGTGGTGGCACCATGGGAAGCAATGGTAAAGAAAAAGAAACAAAATGATGGAGTGCAGTGCTGGGAATAATTACTCACTCACTCACTCACTCTCTCAGCAGTATGATGTCAGCCAGGACACTGAACATCTGGTAGAGGCCTGAGGCCTCGTTCACCCGCTTGATGATGGAATTGGTCAGCTGTGTAATAGGGTAGACTGTGGATGGCCAGGGGACACCATGGTGACGGTTTTCCAATAGGCGATGGACTGCGCGAGCTAAGACATCGAGAGAAACAAAGACAGCTTAGTTAAAAATCCAATCTTACGCTTTTAAGAAATCCAATCACTCTGCTGCGGCGCAGGACTCAATAAATAAGCTTTACAGCTCCTCTGTGCTCAGGATCTCCCACCCCAATCGCTGGTAACTGCAGTGGAGATGCCCTCTGAAAGCTGATGTGATGCTAAGTGGTGGGGGAGGGGATGGGGGGTCCTCAGGTATATTTCGTTACTTCTGAAAAGTCCTTTAATGATAAGGATGGGCAAACACAGACAAAGAAGGAAATTTTCTCTACTGCCCACAGCTGCTGGGTTTTAACTCCACAGCACAGACCTCTCACCCACAGCCTGTCACGAGGCAGAGCATCTGGCAGGAAGAAATCTATTGTGTTACATAAATAACAGACAACAGGCAAGAGAGACACAAGACAAAACAAAGACAGACAACCAAAAACTTCAGATATGACCCCAAGTCACTTCTCCTCCACTTCAGATGATGCAGATGCAGCTGCAGTTCGGCTGTGTTTTGTCATTGTTATTGCCAGAATAAGATTAAGGGTGATCTCTTTCCAGCAGTAAGCTATGGACTGTTCCTTTGAAGAGAGGAACAATTTCCACCTCTGCCCTTTCTGTACACCCAAGTTACTCACTTGTATACCGGAATCCATGGATGAAGCCCCCAGCAGATTTCCTGAAGTCAACAGAATGGCTAGCAGTGCCAAGAACAAAGAGCCCCCGAGTGCCTCTGGACTCATAGCTGGGTTTGATCTGAGGATACTTTTTAATATTCCCTTTTCCTGGCATCATTCTAAGGGATCTGATGTGCAAAAGAGAAGAGCAGGCTGTCAGGAAGGATGGCGGTAGCAAATAAAAAGGGTTTCTGATACACATTATATTGCAGCCACTGCAAGACTTTGCTTCATACCCCTGCTGCCCTCAGTGGGGTTTACTACTAAAATGAGGACAAGAGTGCTCATCCCAAGGTAGCTCTGGACAAGATCCAATTCCAGGCTGAGCCACCGACAGTGAATTCTGGAAGACAGTGAAGTTAGCAGTATCATTTTCAACTGCAGGATGCACCAAGGTGGAGAGAAGGTTGCATCCTCAAGGAAATTTGTTTTCCCCAGAAAAAACCTTCCTGTAGTGATCTGCACCTGTACCATCCTCATTTCAAAAAAACCTCAAAACATTGCTAGCCTTCTCCATGTGATCTGGAAGGTCAGGATGTTAAGTTCTAAAGGCACAAGTTTTTCTGTGTCACTCGGTCCCAGCACTGCCATCTGCTCAGCCTTAAGAGTCTGTTGGTCGGAGGGCAGCAACAAACACATTCCCACTGGGACACAGCCTTACTTGCAGGGTAAACAGAAGACTGTGCAGCACCAGGTAGCTCAGAGCACATGGAGGTCCAAACAATGCTGCCAGGAGAGGACCTGCCCTTCCTTTTCCCCCCTACTCAGGCCCTTCAGTCTAAATACCTTCTTCCCTGGAGATCCTGGTTCTCCCTCACCTGTTATAGATGGAGAAGTCAAACTTCCAGCCCAGGCAGCGGATGACACGGTCGTAAGGTGCCCGGGTGGCAAAATTGTCCAGTTCATCCTGCGGGAGGGTGATGGAATCGATGCCTGCGCTGATGTTCCCGTTCTCCAGGTAGAACCGGAGTGTGATGTGCAGCTTTCCTTTTTTGTCCTTGACAATAGCCAGATCTTCCAGGTCGCCCTCCAGAAGCCCATCCAGAGATTTCAGCTGGTAGGTGTCCAGCAGTCCATTGTTAATTGCTCTATGAAAAACAGGAGAACATAAGAAGGGGTAAAAGAAGGGAGGTTCTGTCTTAGCTGCTGAAAATGGGATCAACTGTCAGGCATCCCAACTCCTCTTCAGTGTAAAGGTTATCCCCAGAGCCTCAGGGCTCAAAGGAAAAGCACAGGTAACACAGCCTCGCTGCCCTTGCAGGGTGTAGCCAACCTCTCAGCTTTTCTCTGTGATTGCAAGCAAAGGAACAACTTGAGAGCCAGCACTTTTTAATGATACAGTTTCCAAGTGGACGTGTTTCTATTTCACACAGATCCCAAAAAGCTCTCATCATGCTTCTGTGTTCAGCAACTGCAACCTGGATTGTTTTAAATCATGGACCTGCAGAAGGCCCCACGTTTCCCCTGTGCCTCTCAGGACCACAGCAGCACTACCTGTGCAGTCCAGCCTGTCGCCTGGGAAAGAAGTGATTCTCCTTGTTTGTGCTCCAGCTGCATCACAAAGAGGAACAGAAGCAGTTTCCTACCTCAGATCCCCGACGTAGTGGGTGGCCCAAGAGAGGCGCACGCGGGACCGGCTCACCATGTGGATGAAATTCGTGACCCCCAGAATGTTCTCTGCCGTCTCAAAGGCTGAGTTCCCTCGTCCCAAGATCAACACGGTCTGGCCAGCAAAATCCTCCGGGTTGATGGATACAGTCTCGTAACCCTCAACATATTCTGAGCCAGGGAAGTTTACCACATTGGGGACCCACGTCCCAGTGGCAACCAACAAAGAGCTGTAAAAACAGGGATAGCACTAGGGAATGCAGGAATTAGAGGAATGGGGCTCCATCTCAGCACTCCTTCCTCCTCCCGCTGTGAAAGATGGATGTGATGTGCCCCCCACAGTGATGCCGGACCAGCGGCACAAGCCATGGTTTCAAAAGAAACCTCTACCCAGTTTCACCTAATGACCTGCTCCTCTCTTCCCTCTCCTCAGGACAACTAGGCATGTTCTTATATATAGCAAAAGTCAGTGTGGATGCTGTACATACACATCTTACTCCATTGTTCATGAATGCAAGTTCTACTCATATGTATTCACTGACAATATATACAATGCTAAAGTTCCACACGTTGGTTATATAATGCATAAAAAATGACTTTGATTTAAAATTTGAGTTGCCTTTTAGTAGAGCAGGATAGAAGTAATTTTTAAGGCAGACAGGATATGGTTTCGATATTTTGAAATGTAACTCCCAGCCATAAAAACATGTTAGCAACATCACTAATTGTTAACACCAAAAATGAGTACAGTGATCTTTTTATATCTCTCCATAAGAGCTTTTGCTTGATTCTTGGGGAAATGTTTGTGACTTAGATGGAAATGCCAGGCAGCTGAGGCGAGCAGCACTGTCTGCTGTCCCAGCCTTGATTACACAGCTCCAAAAAGCAACTTGCTTGCAGTACGTGGGTGTCCGGGATTGCCTTCTGTCCCCTCCGAGCCTGCCAGCAGCACACCGGCAAGTGACAGCCAGCACGACCTGCTGTCGGAGAGCTGAGGTTCTCAGGAGAGGTGGGAAATACACTCCATATGTTCACATGAGTAACTTCTAGGTTTTTAGGAACGTAGCTCAATGACAGTACAGGATACACACGCGTAAACATGATGAGGGGAAGGGGAGTTCAGAGACCAGCAGTGTTGAGGGTTATTTCTCATAGTCAGTCCCACTTTCCTCTGGTTCCCCTCTGTGTTCCAGCCCTGTCAGCCCACGGCTCAGTTTGGCTGGGACACAGTTCTGAGCTGAGACCTGGGACTGAGGTGTCACTGCACTGACTCACTCTCATTTTCAATAAACGAAGTGGTGGCTACGAGTACAACTGTGTTACTTTTTTCACAGACAGCAATTATCTAGTGATAAAACAGAAGTGATTTCAAGTTTACCTATCAAGGATGGACCCTGCCATGATGGCCACTGCAGCCTGTTCATGTCTGCCCTGCCCTCAGCTGCTCAAGGCAAAAAACATTGCTCAAGAAAGGCAATGTCTTCCCAGGAGCACTTATTCCACTCATCCACTTGCTGACCCCACAAAATGTTTTTCCCTGTGATGGCGGTTAAGGCTCTAGGAGGCTGTGAAATCTCCATCACTGGAGATACTCATGCCTCAACAGGGCAAGGCTTTGAGCAACCCAACAAAACGGCCTTTATGGGTCTCTTCCAATTTAATTTATCCTGTGATTTTATGACCTCAAAGATGACCATGTAGAGCCGCATGATGAGTCCCAGGTTTGCCCATTACCTGCACTTGTAGTTCTTCCTGTCCTGGTCAGTCAGGAGGAAGTAGTGGCCATTCCAGGCCTGCTCATTTCTCTCCAGTGTCACGTGGATGATGGCTGTGTTGTACTGAACCCGCAGCTCCAGCAGGGACGCAAAGTCCTCCAGGTAACGCACCATCGTGTCAGCGTGAGGGAAGAAGTCACGCGAGTAGTGTCGGAAAAGCAACCGCCTATCGTGGCTGAGGAGCGAATTCCAGTCGTGGCGGAGGTTGAACTCGCTGTTGGATTTGCCCGTGTACTGCTTGTTGATGCTGATGAGCTTGCGGTGGCGAGGGTAGAGGGCGAAGAAGCTGCCAGGTGCATGGCTCCGCTCGAAGACAACGTAGTCCCGCCCGGCTTGCTGAAGGAAATAGGCTGCCTGCAGGCCCGCGGGGCCAGCCCCGATGACACAGTAGTCGTGGTAGAGGAAAGTGGTGCTGCTCAGTGCACACAGGGCGAGCCCCAGGAGTGTCCCACAGACCAACGTGGCCATGGCAGGGCTGGCACCGCCACCCCTGCGGGGAAGAGCACCAGGGAAGCGTCACCTTGGGGACTACAGCCTCCATGCAAGAGACACCTGACCCCACCAGTGCCCACCCACCCATGCCCAGAGACCCCCGGCCCCACCAGTGCCCACCCGCCCCTGCCCAGGCCCAGCCGCCACGATGTCCCCACCCAGGGCAGGGGTGCTGAGGCGGGGCCCTGCCCCCTGCCAGCCAATAGCAAAAGGGGCCCCAGGTTCCCCAGCCAATGGGCGCACGGCGCCCCCGGTGGCAGCGTACAGGTGGGAAGGTGGGGCAGCACCTGTGGATTAATGGCCGCGAGCGCCTCTGCGCCCCAACAGCCAATGGGAGAGGGCGGCCCAAGCCCACCAACCAATGGGCGGCGGGGCGCCCCGCGCTGCCCTCGCTGCCCCGCCAATACGGCCCGGCCCCGGTGTCCCCGCCCCCGACAATGGCGCGCGAGGCGCACATGACGCGCGGGGC